>NW_028261385.1:83048599-83222974 GCF_051295495.1 Thamnophis sirtalis | reverse complement strand
TCAATAACAATCAACCCCTCAAGGAAGGGAGGGAAAAATTAAATGACCCAGACTGGTAATCATATTGCTTTATAGAATCAAGGGTTTATATGATCCCAGCATTATTAGACATTATAATTTCTCTTGATTAAAAGCTATTTCTTCGTGGTACATACATAGAAACCTTTCCTACAAGGAAGATGCAGTTTAGCTCATATATATTTACAAACAGGCTGTGCCATCCAAGTATTAGGAAGTCCTGATGTCAACTTGGCCAATATTCTATTCTATATTCTGTTCTGATGTACTGAAAGGTCAGAGGTCCATCAAGATGAGGACTCATCCAAAAAAATTTGTTGCCAGAAATGAAGGACAAAATGATACCCCCTTGCTATTTCTGTATACCGAAGTTGGCTGAAACCAAAAATTTAATCTTGCATACTGGCAACGGGGCAGCATAATCTACTCCATAATCTACTGTTCTTGGGAATCTCATTTCATTACATCTCCTTCCCTGCCCAACTCTCCCAATAAGGTTTGCCACCTAATCCTACCTGCTTATAGCCTTATTTCTAATCACAATGACCCAAAAGTAGGGTATACTGTATATGGAGAGGCAATGCTCTGATTTCAAAACCAGGTTGATTCAAATCAACCTAATTCAAAAGCATCAAATTGAGCTAATTGAGAGAAGGGTGAACAATTAACAATATTAATGGTGATTTATGTCTCAAATGTAGAAAGATTAGTGAGTCTGTGCAATTTATTCAGGGGAAAAAATGCTCACAGCTACACTGTGGGTGAGAAAAAAATGGATGGAAACTAAGCAAGAAGAGAAGCACTAACAATCAACCAATAGAACAATTTGCCTTCAGAAGTTGTGGGTGCTCTGTCACTGGAGGCTTTCAAAAACTGACTGGACAATCATTTATATGAAATGCTATAGGATCTCCCTGCTCAAGCAGGGGTGGTGGAGTAAAATATCTCCAACGTCCCTTCCAGCTCTATTATTCTGCGTTCTGTGTTCTAATATACAGTAGTGTCTTTCCCAATGTTAAATCTTAAAAGTACTCTACTGATACTCAGACTGGTCACCTTGAAATCTTTCGAGGTCAGTGGGATATGTCCATAAATGCACATTAGATGCAGTGATTGTAAAACAGTAATTCTGAAGGTGAAATGCTCTTTTGAACAGTTTGCACAGCTCTAAAATTAGTTCAGGCTGATTGTATTAACGTTTTTGATTGGATATTGACTAGAAATTCTTTGAGTGTCCTTTCTCATTTGCCTATATAGTTCTACAAATCACTATAGAGAGGGATAGTAGTATACTATTAATATTAGTATTGGTATTGTGTGGTGTGGTGTGGTGTGTAATGAGATGTGGTGTGGTATGGTACGGTATGGTATGGTAGAGTCAGGGGTGGGTTCCTGCCAGTTCTAAACTCTTCTATAGAAGAGGTTCCACAAATCTACAGTGCCATTTAGAACCGGTTCCAGCTCCCTCCCCCCCCCACCCATCCGCACATCATCAAGATGAAGAGCGAGAGGAGGAATTCTGGGAGTTGAAGTCCACAAGTCTTAAAGCTGTCAAGTTTCAACACCCCTGGGTTTTTTTCTAAAGGTTTAGGGGTGCAAGGGTCTTGTAACTTGACAGCTTTAAGACTTGTGTGCTTCAAATGCTAGTTTCTGAGCCAACATTTTGGTTGCTAAGCAAGAGCATTGTTAAGTGAGTTTCACCACATTTTACAAGTTGGCCCACTGAGTCACATGGCTGGCAAGCCACTCCCACTCTGTCACATGGCCAGCAAGCCACTCCCACCCTGTCACATGGCCGGCAAGCCACTCCCACCTACAGAAGAGGTTCTAAAAATTTTTGAAACCCACCACTGGGTAGAGTACAGTACAATATAGTATACTAAGTTTTTCCTGAAGGGAAGGGAAGGTAAGATAAGATAAGAGCATAAACCTAACCTAACCTAACCTAACCTAACCTAACCTAACCTAACCTAACCTAACCTAACCTAACCTAACCTAACCTAACCTAACCTAACCTAACATAACATAACATAACATAACATAACATAACATAACATAACATAATGTTTTGAGAGTACTTGCTGATAATCCTCTAGAAATATGTGTTCTTAATTCTTAATAGATGTGATCTTTTTCAGAGATGCTGTTTTCAGTTATTAGACATGGAATTTATTTCAAAGAACCAACTGTATTCCATATTTCATTTGTAACTTTGATTTGTCATAGTTAATTTTCTTCAGTAAGTGCCCTGTATGCACTTCTCAGCAGGATCTGCTCAATGTTTTATTATGTGCATGAACTACAACAAATTAAACCTTGATATACTATTGGCTGGCTCAGGAGGTATATATTAAAATGTCCCTCTGCTTTAATTTTACACATAAAATACAATCTATTTTAAAGCAGCAGGCCAATTATAATTTTGAGATCAACTCCACCGACATCAAAATCAATTCATCAACGATGAACTTGCTCTATGATTTTTATGTTTTGCTTGCCATGTTTTCTAACACATATTAGGTAAAAGAGAACTTATACCTATTGCAAGCTTCCAACAAGTAAAACCTATTCATGAAATTTTCTCTCCCTTTTACCTTGATAGATTCCATATTGCAAGGATTTGATGGATCAAGAAGTTTCATGTCTCTGTGGATATAGTAATTAATAGGTGATTTCAACAAAAAAAGGATCATGTCTTGGTATTTTTGAGTGACAGTATGATTAGCATGCATAATTTTTCAACATCATTTTATCATTCCTTCTTTCAACATTTAAGAAAAATAAAATTAAAAGGCATCTTATAACTGGCATGATGTAGACAGGTGCATGTAAACAAACTTTTTGGCTATAACCTAATTAAAGACATTTTAATTGATAAATGCATCAGTTGCAATTAAAATAGCTTTCAATTAAATACACAAAACTCTGAATATGGATAAAGGCAATGTTTTTCAAGCAATCTACATACAGTACTTTCAGGTTTGATTTAATGTAAATATGGGTCAGAAAGAAGGTTCTCTTTAATATGCCTTAAAATGGTACTTGCCACTTTTATG
Organism: Thamnophis sirtalis; assembly: GCF_051295495.1. Lineage (NCBI taxonomy): Eukaryota > Metazoa > Chordata > Lepidosauria > Squamata > Natricidae > Thamnophis > Thamnophis sirtalis. Next base: position 83,219,900 of record NW_028261385.1, on the reverse strand, counting down.
AACTGCATATTGATTATTTGGCAGCCCTTTTAAAAATAAAAGTATTTTAATTGTTTTACCTTACCATTAAATTGATATAAAGCAGAAATATTTACTTTTGGAGGCTAATTATCAAGTTTTGAATCTGAAAATATCTTGCAGTCATTTTCACAAAATGGATGCAAAAATGATTGTGGCCAATCACACAATACCTATTTATCACAATACAAATTCATATTCCTTCTGGTCTCAAAGTGCTCTTTATTTATTCAGTGATTTCCACCTCTTTTCTGGTACATGTATCTTATCGGTCTATAAATAATTTGTCTCTTGAATTGGTCTCAATACTAGAGAACTAGAAACATAGCTGATATAGCCCAATTTGGATTATTGCAAAGTGTTCTACATGGGACTCTCCTTGAAGATGCTCATAATTTCCCCAGAATACAGTTGTACAAATATCATACTTTCATTTGAGGAGCTACATTGCTTACCAACCAGTTTCTGGAAACAATTGAAAATGCTGTTTGTCCTTCAGAGCTCAGAGCCTAAGTATATATGGGACTAGTTCTCTTCAATTCTATTTGTCCTATAAAATCAAGGAGGGGTAATAGGCTCTGAATCCCTTCAGTAAAACTGTGCTTGTCAGATCCCCAAAACCTGCAGAAAACCAGGGTTGTGCTGAAGGTGACATAATCATGCCCTCTCGAAAAGGTGCCTGGCCCAATCTCACATTGGTGCAAGCATAGGCCACTTTGAGTACACAGAATTATCCCATGGAAATCCATTTCCAGATAGTAGCAATGGCCAAATGGCCATTAGCTTCAGTTGTTCAATTGAGTCTGGAGGATCGATCGTGATCCTGAAGAGTTTGTGTTACCTCCAAATACCAACTGCCAGGAAGGTGTCTATAGAGTGTCTCAACCAGTGGTGGGATTCAAATAATTTAACAACCAGTTCTTTGCCCTAATGACCATCTGGGTAGGTGGGGCTCAGCGATCATGTGACTGGATGGGCGTGGCCAAGTCAAGGTCACTCAGGTCAATGGGCGCTTCGCCTTAGCTGTTACAATGAAATAAAGGTTAACTGGAGAGGCAGTTTCTGTAAGCAGGTCAATAAAGTTTAGGCTAGAAACAACACCAGAATGTTTCCTTCCGGCCTTCCGTACAGGATTAGCCCTGTAAAGTGGAAAAAAACAAAAGGAGATTTCTTCAAACAATCGGTTGTCTGAACTACTTAGAAAGTTACTAACCGGTTCTCCCGAATAGGTGCAAACTGGCTGAATCCCACCACTGGTCTCAACCAGCCAGGTCATGGTTGTGCCAGAAGGTAACTGGACTGACCTTCAGAGTGCTAACAACCAGATGACTGGTAAAGAAAATAAATCCTTCAGTTTCCCCTCCACCCCAGTCAGAACTGAGGAAGCTTCTTGGACGAGAATAAGTGAAACATTTCCAAAGGAAAAAACCCCAAGAAAATCCAGTTGCCTTTTGAAAAGCACCTTTGGGACCACAGCAGAGAACAACAGCCAGAGAAGGCCATGTTTCCATTCCTTGCACGCAATATCTGCAGAGGTATCTGGCTGGCCATTGTAAGAAACAAATGGCTGGATCACGTAATTTTATTTTTTGGGTTCTGTATAGGTGGGTTCTGAGCTTGCACTAAGAAATTCAACTGCAGCGTAGCTTTATATATGTCCAATGAGTTCAAGGATGCTGCTGGAATTCCATAGACGGTTACTAGAAGCAAATCTTTCTGAAATCAGTGGAACTTTCTTTCTTCTATGTTGGATTTAATTGGTGGAGATGTAATGCTCTGATTATGTGATAGTGTGCTATTTTGTCTTTTTTTTTAATACCTAGAGATCACATAAATTTAAGGTGGCACATATGTGCTCATCGTTCCCAACTCTAGAGAGCAAAGCCGATGAGCCAACACTGTCCGAAGAAGTCTCTGTGGTCATGTGACCGGCATGACAAAATGCCAAAGGCACATGAAACGCTGTTACCTTCCCACCAAAGGTGGTTCCTATTTTTCTACTTGCCATTTTTATGTGCTTTCAAACTGCGAGGTTGGCAGAAACTGGGTCAAGCACTGGGAGTGTGTTATGAGGTGCTAGGGATTTGAACTGCTGAACTGCCACCTTTCGATCGACAAGCTTAGCATTTTAGTCACTGAACCACTGCATCCCTAGAGACCCCATAGACATTGTCTTATCCATGACAATCTATCTCCAACCTTTCAAGTCTCCTGATGGTGCATTCATCATTCTCTTTTTCAGAGAGTGATGAATTCAGAGCTCTTTGCAGAATATGTCCAAAGTCAAATAATTTGGGTCATTTGTGTCTTGGTGGAAAACTCTGAGTTGACTTGTTCAATGATACATTGGTTTGTTTTCTCAGCTATCCATAGACTTTTCTCAGGAGTCTTTTCCACAACCCGAAGTTCAAAAGCATCAATACTTTATCTATCTTGATAATTCAAAGCCCAACCTTTGATTCCACAGAATGCCAAATGGCTTGTATGATTCTAATCTAGGTATAACGCTTCACAGCATGTGGCAATCTTTTCCAAGGCTTTCCAGTGCAAGAGAGTCATTTTTCATCCTTCTATTCTAGTAGCACAAGGTCATTTTAACATCATGAAAAGAAGGGAGGGATACGCTTCATTCAGTATCTGGTCTCCCTTCCTCTACTTTTAAAAACTGATCATAAAATGCTTTTCTGCTGTGCAACATTTATCTTATAACCAGGTAGAGATAAACAATCGGGTCATGGCAGGAATTAAAAGGCTAATCAAGGAAGATGGATTGAAAGCTGGTCTACATAAATCCTTTACTTCCTTTTAGAAGGAGGGATGCTATAAATGAAATTTAAATTCTTGGAATTAAAGAAGTTAAAGAACATGCTGAAGGACCCTATTCCCTTGCCTGGGAGTAACTGGAGCTGTACTCTCTAGCAACAAGAGGTGTCTTGTCTCCCATCTTTGCCCTTAAAAGAAGCTCTGAATAAATCTTGGTTGTCAATGTTCCAAAAAAACCCCCACAAAATAAAACTCCAAGCCTTTAGTTTCCTCACAGTTCCATTTTATTAGGGATATCATGTTGGCACATCTGGGAAAACACAAATCTGAAAGCTTCCAGGTTTCCCCACCCAGTTGAAAGTTCAAGATCTTGCCCCAGCACCCACAAGTCCATCACATGGTCCAAATCTTTCACTGCCACAAAGACAGATTTTTCCCATCAACATCTCCCAGGTGCAGGAACAAAAGCGACTTTGACTTTCTAAGAAAGAATGTTATTATCGCTACATATCTGTATAATCCTCCTTCCCATTTTCACAGTAGAAAGTGTGGCAGGCCTGAAGTCCAAAAGAAAAGATGGTTTGCAGGTCTGACACTTGTATCAGGGTATCCTCAAGGCATGGTCCCAAAAATAAACATGGCCACAATGATGATGCTCATAGAAAACATTTTTTTCAATAATGTTCCCTTGCAAGGGAAGAGAAAACAAGACAAAATGGGAGAATGCAAGCTGAATGATAGGGGAAGGGAGGGTGGAAGGGAAGGCACCAGTGGTGTCCAACGGGCTTGGTCAAAAAAGTCAACTCTGATGCTGCAATCAAAGCAATGCACTATTGGGGGTACACCTTGACTTTTTTTTTCAAAAAAAGCACATTTTTCAGTCATCCCTCGAGGGGGCAAAGGAGAAGGGAGGAAGCTAAGGGGTGAATGAACAAGAAGTGGCAAAGTAAAGAAGTAAAAAAAAAAAGGCCCAGGGCAAAGAGAAAGGGCAAACCTAAGCACAAGGGAAAGACAAGATTTAGATTTATTTATTTCATGTATGGTGTTGGTACATTGAAAGCCAGGAGTCGATATGTCAATATTATAGTCGATATTTGACTGCTTAAGATTGCTAGCTTATTCAGTTCACATTTGTGTGCTATCCAGGGTGCCTTGCAGGGGGTGAACTAACTCTTAACAAAGTGGCTAATGGTGTTGTGTGGGAGTATTGGCGTCATCCCAGTCTTTTTTCTCTCCTGATTTTGCCTCACATTTGCGCAGATCCCACGCTTGTTTGATTTGCTCCTGTACGAGACACCATTAGTTTTTCCCATCGGAATCAGAGTGGGGTTCCTCTGGTTTGGCCCGGTTCAGCCAAACCGGTAGTGATATGGTGGCCTGGGTTGCAGAATTGGCAGTGACCCAGGCTGGCCACGCCCCTGAACCGGTTCCCCAGTCACCAGCATTGCCACCTTTTTTGGGAGTTCTGCGCATGTGCAAACCAATTTCCATTGAACTGCACATGCCCGCGTAGTGTGCATCCAGCACATGTATTTGCAGGAAACACGCACGCACGAGTGAACCAGCAGTAACACCAGCTAGAACCCACCCCTGATTGGAATGGTATTTTAATTCTTCCTAGAAGTTGCCGCAAAGAAGAGGGTGGTCAGCAACCTATTCTCCAAAGCACCTGAAAGCAGAACAAGAAGCAACAGATGGAGACTATTGAGAGAAGAGAGAATGAAAGAAACTACCAAGAGAGTTAGGCTTTAACAGAATAACAGAATAAAGGAAGACATGTTGGAGGTATTCTAGCCCAGTGGTCTCCAACCTTGGCAACTTTAAGACCTGTGGACTTCAACTCCCAGAGTTCCTCAGCCAGCAAAGCTCTGGGAGAACTCTGGGAGTTGAAGTCCACAAGTCTTAAAGTTGCCATGGTTGGAGACTACTGTTCTAGCCCAAAGCCTGCTCAAGTAGGAGAGCCTGTGCCATTTCAGACAAGTAGTTGTCGAATCTGTTCTTAAAAACCTCTAGTGTTGGAGCATCCTCAGCTTCTGAAGGCAAAAGCTTCCAGTGATTAATTGTTCTGTTAGGAAATTTCTCCTTAGTTCTAGGTTGGTTCTTTCCTTGATTAGCTTCCATCCATTGCTTCTTGTTCTGCTTTCAGGTGCTTTGGAGAATAGTTTGAGTTCTTCTTCTTTGTGTCAACCCTTAGCTATTGGAATACTGCTATCTTGTCACCCCTATTCCTTCTTTTCATTAAAGTAGGCATACCCAATTGCTGCAACCATTCTTCATATGTTGTTGCCTTCAGTATCCTAATCATCTTTATTGCTCTTCTCTGTACTTTTTCTAGAGTCTCAACATCATTGTGGCAAAGAAGTCAAGGGTGAAAAGAAGCCAACTGGATTCCATTCTAAGCTCCTTTTGACAATAAATTGGCTAGTATGCTCTAATAGATACTTAGTATTAGCACCCAGATTAATACCAGAAGGATATCCATGATCATTTACAGGAGTCACTCTCCTGTGGCATTCCAAATATTGCTTGGCCAACACTGTTAAATCAGTGTTATTTGTATATTGCTGCTTGAACTCAATTTCTTCATAGATAGGCCTAAGAAATTTTGGAATACGGTTTTAGACAGATTATCTCATTTATAAGTCATACATATAAGCTGCTGGTGCTTTAGTGGAATCTATTCTCTTTTTAAGTAAAGGTGAACATAGAGTGCTATTTTTCCTCCTGCCAAGGATGCCCCCCACTGTCTCTCTTAGCCACCTGGCAGTGATGATCTTGAGAATATCCAAAGAGACATAGCATTAACCTTCCTATAAAAAAAAACATCTCAGTCTGACACTGATTTTGCTTACATGGTGTTTCTAGTTATAGCAAGGAAAACGATCCTTTCCTTACGCTATTTTTTATTTGTATTAATTTTTCTATTCCTTTCCCTGCCTTGCAGTAATGAACCATTCACTGGGCTATACATTTGACAGCATGAACATAGGAAACATTCAGGAATGACTTAATAATATGCAAAGGCAACAAGTCATCTCTTTGCAGAATGAGTATATTGGGTAAAATACTGTAAGTTAAAAGTGAAAGCTTCAAATAATTAGTCTTAAAACAATGAAAGGCAAACAAAGGAGGGAGTCAGAGTGGGAAAGGAAAGAACTGCTGAATTTTTAAAAGTGGAACATTTATGTAATGTTTGTGTGTGTGTATGTATGTCTGTGTGTGCATATCACAAACACATGTAAATAAACACACACAGAAACGTGTCTGTGTATGTGTATAAATATACGTATACGTACGTACACGCGCGCGCGTGCGCGCGCGCACACGCACACACACACACACACACACACACACACACACACACACACACACACACATATATATATATATATATATATATATATATATATATATATATATATATATATATATATATATATATATAATTTCTGTGTGTATACATACAATCTATCTCTTATCTCTCATTCTCTCCCTCTTTTCTTTTCTCAAGAAAGAAGTGGCCAATAAGTTTGACACAATTCTCAAGAAGGTACAACTTTAGAGCCAGATCTGAGTTGTTGGAGTCCATGGTTAATAGAGGCACTTTCATTACCTGCCATATCATAAGAGAATGCGTAAATGTGGTGTCCAAGCCATCAAAGAGATTAGTTATGTTTTTTGACCATCAACCATATAACCCTCTTAGGTTTAGATGGTTAATTTGCCCTACTTGAAGAACAGCCCACTAAGATTTGAATCACAGATTGTCCTATTTCCAAAGGGCTCAAATCTATACATTGTGAGCAGAACTGCTAAGTTTATGGTTAAGGTAGTTGACTTAAGAATGTGTTACATCAAACAGATAAACTGTTTGATAATGTATTTACTTGAATGTTGATGCTTTGTATTTATCTCATATGTATCTTTATTACTGTATTTTTTAAAATCTATTTTACCTTGGAATGAATGTGTGTTTGTGTGTGTATATACATATATATGTATTTGTTTTTGTAGATTTTTATGGGTGTAGGTATGCTGGTCTTGTTGTATTCGGGTCTTTTCTCATGTAATATTGAGATTGTCTTGGCAATGTTTTGGCGAGGTCCCACTCGCCATCTTCAGGCTGGTGTCTTCGGCTTCGTGCTTGTGCAAGTTTCAAGTTTCAAGTTTAATTTTATTTATAGGCTGCCCAATCCTGGAGGACTCCGGGCAACTTACAGAGAGGGGAAAGAAAAATAAAATAAAATAAAAATAAAATAAACATTCATTTCAGTCAGGGCTGGACTTCAACAAAGAAGTCAACAGCCCCAGGCCTGCCGGAATAGCCACGTCTTGATAGCTTTTCTGAAGGCCATGAGAGTGGGTGAGGTCCGGATTTCTGGAGGTAGTTCGTTCCAAAGGATTGGGGCAGCCACAGAGAAGACTCTCCTCCGGGGAGCCGCCAGCTGACATTGTCTGGCTGATGGCATCTGAAAGAGGCCAACCCTGTGGGATCTTACCAGCCGTTGGGAGGAGTGTGGCAGTAGGCGGTCTCGCAGGTATGCTGGTCCTAAGCCATGCAGGGCTTTAAAGGTAATAACCAACACCTTGAATTGCATCCGGAGACCAATAGGTAGCCAGTGCAGCTCGCGGAGGATAGGTGTATAACATGGGTGTACCTAGGTACATCCAATATCGCTCGTGTGGCTGCATTCTGGACTAGTTGCAGTCTCCAAACGCTTTTCAAGGGTAGCCCCATGTAGAGCGCATTGCAGTAATCCAGCCTTGAGGTGACTACGGCGTGAGTGACGGTCTGGAGTGCCTCCCGATCCAAGTAGGGCCTCAATTGATGTACCAGGCAAACCTGGGCAAACGCTCCCCTGGTCACAGCCAACAGATGGTGGTCCAGTGTCAGCTGTGACTCCAGGAGGACCCCCAAATTGCATGCTCTCTCTGAGGGGTGTAAGTTTTCACACCCCAGGATCAAGGATGGAGTATCTGGGCTGTCCTTCAGGGGGAACATCCATAGCCACTCAGTCTTGTCGGGACTGAGCACAAGTTTGTTTACCTCCATCCAGATCCTAACAGCCTCCAGGCACCAGCACATCACGTCCGCCGCTACACTGAGCTGGCATGGGGCAGAGAGATATAATTGTGTATTATCAGCATACTGATGATACTTAACCCCATGCTGTCGAATGATCTCACCCAGCAGCTTCATGTAGATGTTAAATAGGAGGGGGGACAAGACTGACCCCTGTGGCACCCCACATTTAAGGGGCCTAGGGGTTGACCTCTGTCGCCCAACCAACACTGACTGTGACCTGTCAGAGAGGTAAGAGGAGAACCACCATAGAACGGTGCCTCCCACTCCCACCTCCTCTAACCGTCGCAGAAGGATACCATGGTTGATGGTATCGAAAGCCGCTGAGAGGTCAAGAAGCACCAGGATAGAGGAATGTCCTCTATCCCTGGCCTGCCAGAGATAATCGGTCAGTGTGACCAAAGTGGTTTCTGTGCTGTATCCAGGCCTGAAGCCAGACTGAAAGGAGTCTAGATAATCTGCTTCATTCAAGGTCCGTCGGAGTTGAAACGCCACCACCTTCTCAACAACCTTTTCCAGAAAAGGAAGGTTGGAGACAGGACGATAGTTCTTAAGAATAGCTGGGTCCAGAGAAGGCTTCTTAAGGAGGGGCCTTACCACCGCTTCCTTAAGTGGCTGCGGGAAAGACCCCTCCTGTAGAGATGCGTTCGTAATCATCTGGAGCCAGCCTCGTGTTACCTCCATGCTGGTCGAGACCAGCCAGGAGGGGCACGGGTCCAATAAACAGGTGGAGGCACTCATTGCTCCCATGGCCTTGTCCACTTCCTCAGGGGTGACAAACTTGAACTCATCCCAGCAAATCTGACTAAGACCCTCCCTTGGCATCTCAGCTGGTGCTGCCCAAGTAGTGTCCAGGTCCACCCGAATCTGAGTGATTTTATCCGACAAAAACTGATCAAACTCCTCAGCTCTTCCCTGCAGGGGTTCCCCTGCTGCCTCACCTTTTAGGAGGGAGCGGGTCACCCTAAACAGGGCGGCTGGGCGGGATTCTGCGGATGCAATAAGAGCGGAAAAATATGTACATTTTGCCACCCGTATCGCCACTAAATAAGTCCTAATAAAGGCTCTTAATAGTGTTCGGTCAGATTCGGAGTTACTAGCCCTCCAGCGTCTCTCTAGGCGTCTCTTTTGGCGCTTCATCTCCCGGAATTCCTTGGTGAACCAAGGTGCCCTCCTGGATCCACTGCCGTGGAGAGGCCGCAAAGGTGCAATCCGATCCAGAGCTTCAGCTGCTGCAACATTCCAAGCCGCGACTAAGGCCTCTGTCGGGTTGTGGGCAAGGGAGTCAGATATCCCTCCAAGCTCCTTCTGAAATCCTTCCGGATCCATCAGGCACCTGGGACAGAGCCACTTAATCGGCTCCACCTCCCTGCAATGGCATCCCAAAGTCAAGCCTCAGCAGGAAGTGATCTGACCATGAAAAGGGTGAGATCTCTATTCCCCTTAATTCAAGATCACATCTCCACTGCCCCGAGAGAAATGCAAGGTCGAGTGTGTATTCTGCTCTATGAGTTGGACCCTGGACTACTTGGGTCAAGTCCATGGTTGTCATGGAAGCCATGAACTCCTGTGCTCCATCAGAGTGTTCGCCCAGGGATGGCAGGTTAAAGTCCCCCAGTACCATCAGTCTGGGGAACTCCACCGCCAACCCAGTTACCGCCTCTAGGAGCACAGGCAGGGCTGTTGTGACACAGTTGGGAGGTAGGTACGTCAAAAACAAGCCCAATTGAACCCTTAGGTCCAACTTCAGTAGAAGAGACTCACATCCCACAATCTCTGGGGCAGGGATCTTGCGAGGAGCTAATGAACTTTGGATAATAACTGCCACTCCCCCACCCCTTCCTCTGGTGTCACGGTTGGTGTAGCACCTGGAACCCATCTGGGCACATTTCCAAGAGGGGGACTCCTCCCTCTTGGCCCAGCCAGGTTTCAGTTATACATCTAAAATTAAGTCCCGGATGAGGAGAGCTTTATTTACTACAGACCTGGCATTTAGCAGCAGCAACCTGAGACCAGGGCCCTGATCTACTCTGCCACCAGGCCCTTGAGTTGAGCCAGTAGGGCCGGAACAAGGAATCGCTGTAAGGTAGCGAGTCCTTCTTCCCTGATAATGGCCAACCCTACAGCTCCCGTCATATCTGGCCCTCCCAGTTGTAACCGAAATGCTCCGACCCTCCCTCGTCGCCGTAGACCGCCACCCACCTCCCATGGCCCCCATTCTTCCCGACAGGCCACGTTCATCATTCCTACCAGGACGGGGGGCGAATCTGGGCCCCCATCCATTTCTGCATCTGCACTCAGTGGAGGGGGCCTCAGGTCACCCACCCGATCCGATCATACACAGCACACAGCCACTCTCCTCATACACCCCCACAACAATAGTTAAAATACAGAGTAATAATATAAAAAATTAATCAAATTTAAAGTTAAAAGTGGGAACACACTCTCACCCATTCATACAAACATTCCCTCAACAAGCAAGATAAGCGCAGTTCTTGACCCGCAAAAGTGGTTGGCGCAAATTTAAAATAGGTGAAGTTGGTAAGAATTTGAGAGAGGGGGGGCTCCACACTATTAATTTTCTCCCCTGCGGAGTCCAGAAAAGTACATGAACTCTGAGAGTCTAAAATGGCTGAGGGGGTTGACACCAGTTGGGGGGGGATCAGGCTTCCTGTCCACGTTCTCCTTGTCCCCCATCCTCTCCTTCTACGAAGGTTGTATAACACGGGATCAAATGTAGAACTATCAGCGTGGCCAAAGGTCTCCATGGCCGCAGCAACAGTTAGAATGATAAGCCGGAATGCCACCTGCCTGAGGGCCCCTCGGAGCCATTCAGAGCCATTCGGAGTAAGGCGTCAATCATGAAGCCAAAGACACCAGCCTGAAGATGGCGAGTGAGACCTCGCTGAAACATTGCCAAGACAATCTCAATCTTACATGGGAAAAGACCCGAATACAACAAGACCAGCATGTATATGTATGTATATGTATACGAATATGTATACGTATATGTATATGTCTATGTGTGTGTGTGTATATATACATATACATACACACACACACACACACAAAGTACATATACATTGTGTGTTTGTGTGTGTGTATTTGTAAGACTAATCAATTAATAAACCAATACTAATGTAGAAAGAACTTATATATCGACATGGATAGACAACAACATTCATACCCATCTCAACTTTGCTCAATTGATTTAGATTCTTCTAGAGATCTACAATGCTTTGCAAAAAAGAGAACTTTAGATGTACAGTTACATGTCAGGGAATTTTTCCCTTGTGAGATGGTTCTTTTGCAAATGAGACTCAGTGCATATAACAATAAACATGAAGTCCCTCTGCTTATGGGCACTGGTGCTGTATGTTTGTTTGAAGACCTACTTGGCATGGATTGTAGAGACTATTTGACCAGCTCCATTCTTTCTTCCTGTTTTTTTTGAAGAGCAGTGTCTGAGTAGAGAAATTCAGCTATTAATACTGTTGGGTGACTTCTTGCTTGGCATCAGTGCCTCTTTAGAGGCCTTTTGGGGCTAATCAATATGGGGCTGAATTATATTGTTAACATTCTTCATTGTTTGACTTCTCCGTAGCTATGTAGAAATATTCAGGTTGGAATCACTTGATGAAGTCAAAAGATATGAAATGTATGGTGAACTTGTGAAATTGTCAGAACATTTTGTTCCAAAAGTGACATAGTACATTGATGAAAATAATCACCCTTTTCCAATGAAATCAGTAAAAAACATGGTGTCTTATTTTAGAAAGATTATTGTATGAGCAGAAATGGAAAAACAAGGACGCTTCAAATGTTGAAGACAGGATAATTAACATATGGACTCGGTAGACTAATGAGAGGGAAATCTGCAGAAGCTTTGATTAAAAACTTGAGTCAGAGGTGGGTTGCTTCCGGTTCGCCCTGGATTGGGTGAACCGGTAGTGGCGGCAGCAGGAGACTCCACCCATCTGCCCAGACACTGCTGCACATGCGCGGAAGCATTGCACAATCACACGATCATGCACACAAGTGAACCGGTAGTAAAATAAATTGCAACCCACTACTGACTTGAATCCATTTATGGATTGTTTTACAAAACTAGAGAAAAATAGCTTGATGATAAAAGAGTTTTATAGATTAAATAAGGGGAGATGATGGAAAAATTAAATGACCATTATAACAGTATAAAAGAATAAAAAATGGTTAATGAATCCATGAGAAAAGTAAGAGGCGGAAATGGAATATGTATGTATGTATGTGTGTGTGTATATATATATATAAACATGTACATTTAAAACATATATATATATATATATATATATATATATATATATATATATATATGTATGTATGTATGTATGTATGTATGTATGTATGTATGTATGTATGTATGTATGTATGTTTTAAATGTACATGTTTAGTTTTATATCTGCAAGTTTTTATGTTTGTATATACAGTATATTTATGTACTGTTTTTATGTTTTATTTTATGTGTAGAATTTTAATAAAGTTTATGGATGTAGATGATATAGATTTTAGATGGTTTATATATCTCCCTGTGTTTGTATAATCACTCACACTGATAAACTCTCATCCAGCACTTCCTCTAAGAGAAAGATAGGAAATATAGTACTGTGCCTTGAATTTTATCAACTTCTACTCACTGAAAAGAATTAGTGGGAGTTGTAGAATACAGTATCTGCAGGGCATAGTATTCCTTGTCTACCTTAAGAGGTTCTAATCAAATTTACTCACAGTCACTGTGTTTTGTACTTTGGGGATCTCATTCCACACCACTGAACACAGTTGTAAAGGCCGGCAGAAAGGAGAAATGTAATCATATCAGCCCCAAAAATAACATAAATGGGATATTGCAGTTAGGATAGATGCGGTTAGATGTTTTTTCTGCCCCCTAGAAACTATAATATCCTTAGTAAGAAATAAAGTGTGGCCCAAAGAAAGTAAATTCCATATCCAGCAGCAGCTGCAGCATAGAACGTGTGTGTGAGAATAGACAGAAGCACAATGGAATCTTAGTCTCTATTGTTTCCTCCACCATTTTTGCACAAAAACAACCCCCCTGTGAAGTAAGTTGAGCTGAGAAGAGTCAATGGCCCAAAGTCTCCCAGTGGCTTTTCAGAGGATGACGATGAACTTGGACCTTGATGTCGATCAGGGGTGTCAAACTCGATTTCATTGAGGTCCGCATCAGGGTTCTGTTTGACCTCAGGGGGCTGGGGTGGGCGTAGCCAGCTCAACACCATCGTGCCGGGGTGGCCTGAGTGCTCTGCCAGCGAAAACAAGCTCCCGAGCTCCGTTTTCAGCTGTCACAGTCTCCTGCAAACGTCTGCCAGTGAAAATGGAGTTGGGAGGGCTTCATGTGGCCTCCTGAGATCCATTTTTACTGGCACCACGGGCCAGTCCATGGCTGTTTCCAGGGTGGCCCTGAGGCCAGATCTAAGTACTCCATGGGCTGGATCTGGCCCCTGGGCCTTGAGTTGACGCCCCTCATCTAGACCAACACTTTGGACACCATACCACTCTTACATATGCCAAGTTCTAGCCCTTATTGTTTTCTTACCTCGTAATCCAAGTCTGTCCTAACTTGGTGTTCTCCAAAGCTGTTGTGACTGCAATTCCCATCACATCTCAAGGGTTTCTGTCAGGTAGGAAAGTTTAGCTACTGGTTTTCAACTCTTGAAGGACAGAAATCAATAGTGAGGATAAACTTTTGGGGAAACAAAGTTTTCTAACAACTAAGAACAACTTCTTCATAAAGACTTTAAGTAATTACAGACTGTGGTGAAGTTGTATATACAACATAATTGGAAGTTGCTCAAGCAACGTTCTGAACAGGAGTGCAGCTAGACAGGAATGGCTATTTTCAAAAGGACAAAATAGCACCATGGTTTCCATTTTTTAAATGATTGGAAGCCCTTACAGTGTTTATGTTCTAATCAAACCTAGATGAGTCAATGGAGGGAGACACTACTGTACAATGTGATTTGTTTTTCTTTTAATTCATGCATTTGAATGGCGTCAATTGTTGGTACACTTCTTTTTATTTTTCTTCACATTTTCTCATTCTGTTATTATGATAAACATAAGCTTCACTGCAGCCGCAATGATGGCAAAATAAAGAAATGTGTCACAACACAAGTTCCTTTTTCATGCTTTCAGTATGGCGTTGCACAATAATTGGCACACTGGTACATAATAGCAATAGCATTTAGACTTATATACTGCTCTACAGCCCTCTTTAAGTGGTTTACATAGTCAGCATATTGCCCCCAACAAGCTGGAGCCTCATTTTACCATCCTTGGAAGGATGGAAGGCTGAGTTAACCATAATATAAAATGATGGACAGCATTTAGGAAATCTGCACATTTATAAAATGTCAGTTATGAAAGGCCATACTGCTTAGACCCACACGTATACTATGACTATTCATTGCAGTATTCTAGGTTCTTGGGAGGAACTCAATGCATATGTAGACCACCACCAACTAAAGAATTGGCAGCTGTGATTTTACATTTTTGTGTATGTAATAATGCCAAATCCACTCTAAACATCTGGCTGACTCTGGGACGAACCATAATAACAACAATAATAAAATCTATATGCCATCCCAGTGATTCTGGGAGGTTACATAAGTTTGTAAGGGATGGAGTTTATGTTATGTTGGGATGCTGCAGATTTTGTCCCTGATGCTCACCCACCAAGAATGTCCAGCATTAAAAAAAATCAACAACTAATCTTATTAAATAGAGTAGAAGACCTCGTATTGGTATTTCTCATAATGTGTGTTGGGGAAGGTAGCGTTCAAGCTGGCATTGTGGCTCAAATATTCAGCCTAGAATTAAAAGTGTGATTCCTGGCACTTATAAGCTACTTGTGGAATAGGAGTGATTTTGAATTTTATGCAACTTAGGGGAGTGGAGGGTGGAAAAGGCAGAAAGAGGAACAAGTGGTAGAAGGGAATTTTAGCTTATGAAGGCTCATATCTTTGGGGGGGGGTTTCTAGTCTTTAGGGGCCAAAATTCCACTATTTTGTTGAAACTGCCTTCTGTTGCATGAGCCTCTATCAACTCTCTGACATGATGCATCAGACACAAATGGGTTATCTCTGTGAGATTTAAGTTTCTGCATTTTTAGCACACAGTAGGTTTTTCCCCCCTCCTTTTTTTCAATGTGTAATGGTCATTGAAAACATACAGTAAATGCCATGGGCTGTACTTAGTTTGAAAAAGCCAGTCTTCTTGAAAAAGTAATTTCAGCCCCAGCAGGAGCACTGGTTCAACTTCTCATCCCATCAGCTTTAAATTAGTAAAACTTCATTGGCAGAAACTATTTGGAATCGGGAAAATGAGGACATGTACCTTTCTGGTATTTGCCAAAGACAACGAATAAAGAATAAAGAAGAGGGGATCAACCTAGTCTCCAAAGCACCCGAAGGCAGGACAAGAAGCAAAAGGTGGAAACTTATTAAGGAGAGAAGCAACTTAGAACTGAGGAGAAATTTCCTGACAATCAGAACAATTAATCAGTGGAACAACTTTCCTCCAGACGTTGTGGGTGCTCCAACCTTGGAGGTTTTTAAGAAGATGTTGGACAACCATTTGTCTAAAGTGGTATAGGGTCTTCTGCCTGAGCAGGGGGTTGGAAGACTTCCAAGGTCTATCTCATCTCTGTTATTCTGTAAGTCATCTGTCCTACATTTAATTCCTTAGCAAAATAACTTCATACATTTGGTATTTTTGCAAAGCATCTGACCTACAGGCACAAATGTGTAAATGGCCTGCCTAGAAACTCCTGTTTGGCAGCCTCTCTGCTCACCTGAGAACCTGAATTTGTGTAGTACATAATGCCTAACACTTGCAAAGTATACACCAAGGTGCACTGGAGGAAAAACAAAACAAAATCTTTTCCTGGACATTTAAGATATGTGACAGTTTTTTCTCTAAGCCATATTTTGCTGACCTTATGCTCTCCAGCTGTCAGATTCGGGTTAATGTCAGGGTTCCAAGTAATACCCCCAACGAAAGAAAACTGCGAGGCTTGAGTTTCCACAAAGTTCCTTTTATTAGAGATATCATATTGGTACATCTGGGAATACCCGAATCTGAAAGTTTCCAGGTTTTCCCCACCCAAATGAAAATTCAAGTCCCTGCCCAGCACCCACATGTCTATCACATGATCCAATCAGGCACCATCCAGAACCGGAGATGCCTCTCAGTCACCTCATAGCAGCTGCAGGGCAAGGTGGCCTTGACTCTCTGAGGAAATAATGTTACTTTGACTATATCACACATACTCCATATAATCCCCCCCCATTTTCCCACAGTTTGAAAATGTGGCAGACCTTAAGGGCCAAATGTAAAAGATGGCTTCCAGGTCTGACACCAGCTATATTTGGAAGAAAGCTTCTAGAATTCCTACCCAATGGCTGAATTAGCTAGAGATTCTGGGAATGGAAGTCTAAGATAGTGGAAGAGCATCGGCTCTGGAAATGTTGTTTTCAGTAATCCTCAACACAACATAACAAGAGGATCTGTATTTGTGTCAGAGGCACCTACAAAGTTAACACCCTAAAAAGGGTGTTTCTGGGTTGAAAGGACAATACTGATTTTCCCATGGACATCTGATTGCCAAAAATAATGTAATCTTGAGCTGGTGCCTTTCATGTCCCCCAACAAGAGGGTGTTGCCCCCTTTGTCATTGATGGGTTTGATGCTACTTTCACCAGGCTCTCCATTGACCCACTTAATTTCTCTCTGTTTTGTTTTAAAGAGCTCTGTGGGTTTCTGTGTCTTGATTCCATTGCACTTCTTGGATAGTCCGTGCAAAGATGCCTTTTCCATTATCTTATAGGAACTAACAAGAGATATGATAGTACTGTTCCAATATTTGAGGGCAGTGATGAAATTCAATATTTTTTACTACCGGTTCTGTAGGCATGGCTTGGTGGGTGTGGTGTGGCTTGGTAGGCGTAGCTTGGTGGGTGTGACAGGGGAAGAATACTGCAAAATCTCCATTCCCACCCCACTCTGGGGCCAGCCAGAGGTGGCATTTTCCGGTTCTCCGAACTCCTCAAAATTTCCGCTACCGGTTCTCCAAAGCCTGTTAGAACCTCCTAGGTTTCACCCCTGTTTGAGGGGCTCCAACAAAGATAATGGGATCAAATTATTTTCCAAAGCACCAAAAGACAAGATAAGAAACTGGATATAAACTAATCAAGGGGGGGAAAAAGCAACCCTAGAACAAAAGGAAAGATTTGCTAATAGTGAAAACAATCAACCAACGGAATAGCCTGCCTTCAGAAATTGTGGGTGTTTCATCACTCTTTCAAAAAGGCAACTGGACAACCATTTGCCTGAAATGGTATAGAGCAGGGGGTTGGACTAATAGACCTCCAAGGTCCTCACCAACTCTACTATTCTATGTTCTATGGGAAGGAAAGCTACTCAGAGCCTTGGGACTGCAGTAAGCACAAGAAATGTTGTTTCTTTAATACAAAAACGTGAGAAGAAACATGACTACCTTGCAAAATTAATTACAACAAAAACTTTTAGAAAACCTTAATTGTCAGCTAAACAGCCAAAGTTTTCACACTTTTATGCTAGGGAAAAATGTGTAAAACAATAAGGGATCTTTGGCCTCATTTACATTCACGTGAGAATCTAAGCTATCCCCGTGTGTTGCTATCCTTCCATCTTTGCATGTATTCTCATGTTGAATTTCAGAAAGCTGCATTGCAACTTAACTATTAATGAAAAATGTGATAACAAAAGAAGTTTTGTTTGCATTTAATCTGACATGAATGGGTTACATGCAGTAGTGGGATTCATTTTTTTTACTACCTGTTCTGTGGGTGTGGCTTGGTGGGCATGCCATGGCTTGGTGGGCGTGGCTTTGTGGGTGTGGCAGGGGAAGGATACTGTAAAATCTCCATTCTCCCCACTACTCCAGGGGAAGGTTACTGCAAAATCCTTATTCCCTCCTGATCAGCAGGGATTTGGGAGACAGAGAATAAATGGGGTGGGGCCAGTTAGAAGTGGTATTTACGGGTTCTCTGAACTACTCAAAATTTCCACTACCGGTTCTCCAGAACTGGTCAGAACCTGCTGAATATCACCTCTGGTTGCATGATTTTGTAAAGGAATTAGGGAAGAAAGTAACTGCTTTCATTCAGCTTCTCATTTCTACACTTGAGATACTCCCGATTCATAAAACAAAAATAAAAGTCCAACATATATTTGTATGCCCATTTTTCATATTACACCCATTTTGTGTGTACTTTTCTAAGAGTCTGGAGTTTTGAAAGCATATCCCTTTAGACACTTGGGCATATTATTTCTACCATCAGTAGCATTTTTTCCACACACGTGACCAGGAACATATATTTATTCGTTCATTGTTTCAGTTTTCAATGCAAAATCCAAAAAGGTGTAAATTAACTGATAGTTGTATAGTCATGGATCCACTGCTTCAGAAAGTGATTTGTCATCATTAATGGGAATTTGCAAATATAAAATGACCCATGTCTTTTCTGCTTACAATATTGGAAAGAATGGGCGGGGGAGTTCTGTAGGGAAATGATAGGTGAGGACAAAGATAGCATCTTTCTGTTACATCAGCATTTTTTTCAAATTGGATGCTCACTTACTTTATATATATATATATATATATATATATATATATATATGTATGTATGTATGTATGTATGTATGTATGTATGTATGTATGTATGTATGTATGTATGTATATATATATATATATATATATATATATATATATATATATATATATATATATATATATATATATATATATATATATATATATATATATATATATATATATATATATATATATATATATATATACTTAAAGTCTGAATTTAAAATCAACAACAATAACAACAAAGTAATTCATTGCACAAAGTGTGAAGCCAGATGTTCTGATAGAGAGCTTTCTTTCTGGGGTATGGCATCAAAATATGTTATGACTGCAAATATTGGCTCCAGTGGCCAGACAGTTCCTTTAACACAAAAGTCTTTGGTGATTTAAATTGAAGGCCCCATTAACCCCCCCTGTACCTGGCCTTTGTATTTAATTGATTCAGTTTCCCTCTTAATCATTTGCAATCTTTCCCCTTCCTGATCCCGGCACAGCACCTCCTTCCCAACTTACAAGCCATAATGGATCTCTATATCATACCGAGTTTGGAGGACTTATTCATTTTTCCTGCAAAAGTTAAATAAAGTGCAAAACTTTCAGCCCATCAATCCTTTAGCAAGCTGTCCAAGGTGACATTTCATTAGCACATTTTGTCAGTGGATAAATTGTACAGCATGCTCGGAAAGGAAGGTGGAAAACATCCAGTCCTTTTTCATTAGATCCATCTGAAGTTGAACCACTGGAGATTACATACAAAAAGCATGTGAGACAGTGGAAGCGGTACCCTGTCTATAAAGTACATTAATCATTCATTCCTTTCTGAGTGCCTTAAGTCAGTGCCATGTCTCTGGTTAGGCCCAAAACTGGCTATTCAATTTTGAGCTGCATGACAGATGCATTTCAAGGAAAATCACAGACATAACGACTCCTGCCAGGCTTGATAAAGTCCTCATTCATCAATTAAGAAGCTTCCAATAAAGCAAGACGGATTCGGCAAAATGAGCCCAGGCACGCAATAATATCGTCTATTTTGCCTTCTCTTCTCCGGCTTTTGCTGATCTCAGTATTTAAGGCTGATTTCATTTTTTCCCCATCCCTGTGAGCTCCAGAGGAGAATATATGCATGTTTTCAGACTTAAATCTTGGCATCAGATCTATGAAGGAAGCTAAACTGGAAGGTAGCGAATGACTTAAAGGCTTCCTATAAGTTTTGTGTCTGAAACAGATTTTTACAGTCCAGGACTTAGTGACGTGTGCTACGAAGGCTCAAAAAAAGCATCTTGACAAGTCATGAGGAAGCTGAATAAAAAAACTGAGTGGATGAAGGATGTATGGAACTATGCCATAATCCATGTTCCAAATACCTGGCAGCTATTCCACAGGGTGACTTCCAGAAACAGGAATGAAAAGACTGATACAATGTATCTATCCATACAGCTGATATAGGTAAAGATAAAGGTTCCCCTCGCACATATGTGCTAGTCGTTCCCGACTCTAGGGGGCAGTGCTCATCTCCATTTCAAAGCCGAAGAGACAGCACTGTCCGAAGATGTCTCCATGGTCCTATGGCTGGCATGACTAAATGGTTATCCCAAAGATATTTTTTGAAGCAGTAGCTGGACTTTCTGATTTTTCTTTGGAAACATTTCATTTCTCATCCAAGAAGCTTCTTCAGTTCTGAACTCAGTTGCTTCTTTAAAAAGCATCCTTGGTATAGAAAGCATAAATTCAGAATTAAAATAAAATAAGATTTCCTTTTGGAACATCATCCCAGGTTGCTCCTGGGAGGGTCCCCCCTCCCCCCGGATTGCAAAAGTAATACTTCGAGAAAACAAGAAACAGAACGAAAGAAACGCGAGAGGTGCAATTTTGATCAAGGAAGCGAAAGTATGAACGGCAGACCTGGACTGCAACTTGGGGTGGTGTGTGTGTGTGTGGGGGGGGGGGGGGGGAGATGGCTGAAATTCCTATATTGATTTTAAATAATTAAATTTTAATTATTGGGTGTAAACCCAGTTTGGGTTTTCTGTGCAGTCTTGGTTGCTTAAATGGCTTGAAATACCAATATGAGCTTTGGTAGGTCTCCATAGGAGGTAGCCAAATCTGACCATTTCTGATCAGACCACAAAGCTAAGCTGGTGATTATTTGGATGGAACAAAAGCTGCAAATGCCAGAACTGTAGTCTAAACTAAAATATAAAATAAAATAAAAAAACACAGAATAAAGGAATTCTAACCCTGGCCATTGTTGCCAGGAAAATGGCATTGATAAAATCCAAGTAATCACCAAGAATCAAACTCCACTCAAAGACACCTTTTTTTTTGTTTTAGCTCTCAATAATAAAACTGTCAGGCATAAAATTGAATTTTACAAAGGAATAGGTGGACAGGCAAGGGGAAAAACCCTCTAATTACTATAAAGTTATTGAAGTGACAATTTCAAGTTCAAGAGCGTTTTGTTGCTCTTTTTTTTTGAAACCCTCAAACTAAATGGCTGCACAAATCCAAAGTAACTTATCTATAAACCTTTGAAGAGAAGGAAGATTGCTCAAGCCGCTAATTGAGTTTCTTCTCTCCCAGAAGCTGTTTTGTGTTTCAACCCACTTCTCAGTGTCCTGGTGCTCCCCATAACTAAAACTATACTTGGGCTACAGCATAGTATGCTATAGTAAAATTATGAGAATCGTAGTGTAATAGGATAAAGTTATCCAACGTGTTTTATTTCCATCAGAGTTTTGTTTCTGGGGCTATCATCTATCCGCTTTATGGTGGATCCGTGTATAAATGAAATACATTGTGAGTGATTTTATTGCAGCCTCTCTCTTATTTCTGTAATTTGTTTGTGAGCTCAGTAGCTCTTGTCATTGCTGGTTTTCAATGCAAAATGCTATTGGAGGAACAGTTTGAGCACTGATCCACTGACATTCTGTTGCTTGTGGCTATTTCCAACTTCTGCAAATGAGAAAATCGTTCCCTCCGAATGTTTATTCTGATATATTGTATTTGCACCTTCATAATTGATAAGTGAACTAGTGTGCATCTTTGTGACCAAATTTCTGCCATTTTCTGAGGCACAAATCATTGGAAGAGGACAAAACAGGGTTGGTTTCCGGAGTAAGCGATAAAAATAGCCTGCCTCTTAGGGTGTTAGTTTGGAGTTGGTGGGTTTAATTCCAGCTTAGTATGAGTGGAATGGTTTTGGCACAGTGCTATAGAAGTGTTGCCAAAGGATCTTCATCCGATAGGCATCAGGATGGAAAGATACAGACCCAGGAGAAGGATGACTAGTTAATGCTTCAACCAGCAATCTTGCAGGAGCATCAGTCAATCAAATAATCACCTTTTTATTAATGTCAAAGACCAGCATGAGGAGGAAAAAAGTCACCAAAGGCCAGCACTTTAAAAGTATCTAAGGTACAGGTCATCCTCAACTAACAACCACAGTTGACTCCAAAATTTAGGCTGCTAAGTGAAACATTTGTTAAGTGAGTTTTGCCCTATTTACGACCTTTCTTGTCACAGTTGTTAAGTGAATCATTGGAGATGTTAAGTGAATTTGGCTTTCCAATTAACTTTGCTTGTCAGAAGTCACAAAAGCTGCTCAGGCCACTGCAACTTTTGTAAATATGAATCAGTCGCCAAGCATCTAAATTTTGATCCCATGACCACAGGAATGCTATCAAAAGAGTCATAAGTGTGAAAAAGGATCATAAGTCACTTTTTTTCAGTGCCATTGTAACATCAGATAGTCACTAAATGAACTGTTGTAACCTGAAAACTACCTGTACGTCAAAAGCTAAAAAATAATAATATATAAAAGGAGGATGTGTAACAATTTAGAAAAGAGCAGGGTGTTTTGTATATAGTTTTGGCTGCCATCTTAGCTTCTTTGACTTTCCTTGTGACACTCAGGCCTGGACAAAACAAAAAGTTTTGTCATCAACAACCGCAGCTGTGGGTACATCCTTTGAATTTACACAAATGAACACATCTTTGATTAACTGATCAAAGGAATGTAAGGCGTTGTCTTGCAGTGGGATATGACTGCAGCACGTAGCACAATCTTTTTATTTTATCAAACTAGGGGATGCTAAGTTGAATAGGCAATGCTAACTCATGTGCATAGGACTGCTAATTCATTATATACTAAAATATATTTGGGAACATCAAAACTTTTACTTAACACTGTAGTTTCCTGAATGCTTTTTATGTTTTTTTTAATCATTTTGTGATATTGTTCTATGTTCTTCTTTTGAGCTAACTATATTGTTAGCCACACAGAGTCAATGTTCAGCTAGACAATCACATAAAATCAATTTTTTTTAAAAAAAATACATTTTAAGGGTTGTATGCAGACTGTGACTTGTATATTGTTCACTCCACTCTTAACAAAGAATCATAGGGACTAGTCCTATCTCTGAGCTTTAAAGGACTTGGCTGCTTAGCAGTTAGCCCTTTTCATTTATTCCTTCATTTTTGGCTTAGGAAGATACTGCCACTTCCCCCTATGGCACCATTGCTTTGTTTTTACAATATTTTATATTACCATCCAATTAGCTCTGCTGCACACAGCACCATTTGGTAAGTGAGAATTTTGCCTTCATTACATTTTCATTACATTTCCAATAGTCTCTTATGCAACTGAGAAGTGGTTTATAGTATGATCAAAGACCTTAATGTACCACCTGTTCCAGGCTGTAATACTTGCCCTGTTTAATGGAATAAAGGTCAACATGGGAATTCCTTTAAACATGCAAGGGACAGAATTCATAAAGCTAATATCTTATACTGCAGATTACACGAGGGGCCCCATATATCTCCGTTTCGGTTTTCCCTTTCGCACATTTAGCGGAGGCTTGGGTCTCTGTATATAGTGCCAATGATGAATTTAAGTGTGGAGATTGCAACAGGAAAAGGGTTGTGTCCCTCTTGATGTTATTTTTAAAGAATATTACAGTGAAATAGCATCAATGTTGTTGCCATTTTTTATTTTTGCAGGTTGAAGATTACTTTAAAATATTTCACTCTTCCTTGAATCATATTTTGTTTTGGGATGTTTTCATCTATGAATGCCTTGCAATATTCCTGCCATATACATTCTCATATACATGAGAGCCAGTTTGGTCTAGTGCAGGGAGGAAGTCCCGGGGTGCTTAGATATGGCCTGTGGGGCTGCCCTGGAAACACTGAAGACTGGCATTGCCTCTGCCAGCAAAAACGAAGCTCGGAAGGGCTGCATGCAGCCCTCCCAAGGTCCGTTTTCACTGGCAGAGGGTTGCAGGAGGACGTGATAGCTGAAAATGGAGCTCAGGAGTCCATTTTCACAGGCAGAGTGCTTGGGCCACTACAGGTGCCCCTGACACAAGTGATGTAGAGCTGAGCATGCGCATGCTGGCCATGCCCCCTGCCCTCCCAACTTCAAACACAACGTTGATGTGGCCCTCAATGAAATTGAGTTTGATACCCCTAATCTAGTGGTTAAAGCCGGGCACCTCAACCTGTGGGCCATAGCCCATAGTGGGACATGAAGGGTTTGAAACTGGGCCATGGAAACCATTGACGAGTGCACTCATGTGCACATGCATCCTCACTTGGGTGAGAAGTGGGTGAGTGCCATCCCTTTGTGTGAACCATCCTCTCTCTCTCCCCCCTGCCAGTCGCAAAAGCTGGAAACGTTGGGGAACTCTGGTTTAAGACATTAGGCTAGAAACCAGGAGATTGTGAGTTCTAGTGCTACCTTGGGCATGACAGCTGGCTAGGTAACAATTGAAGAACTACAGGTTCCCCAGCCTTGTTCTATTTGATATGAAAATATGTTTTACTTACTTTGTGTATTGATATGTGTTATGCTTTTATGTAATTTATTTCACATCTGGGGACCTTGATGAGAAGCAAGGAACTACAGGCAATGCTGATGTCGCTTTCCTTGCTCATTAAAATAAGGTCCTTCAATTGTTCTGCCTCCTTGCAATCTAAACATGTTCTTCTGGTCTAATCTTCTCACTTAATTTTCTGCAACCTGCAAACTTGCTTTTGTTCTGCTGACTGAGAAGCAGAATGCCAACGCACCCAAGTAAATCTGCCCAGTGGTGAGATTCAAATAATTTAACAACTGGTTCTCTGCCCTAATGATTTCTTCCAACAACCAGTTCACCAAACTGCTCAGAAAGTTAATAACCGGTTCTCCTGAAGTGGTGCAAACTGGCTGAATCCCACCACTGGATCTGCCCCTCCTTTCTGTTTGTGTGTTGCATGTGCCTGATGTCATGATGTATATACAAAAGAATTGGAAAGGTGTTTTTTTTTTGTAGTGGCACAACACTGCTTTCATCATTTATTCCCTTTACAATATAAGTAATATAATAAAAGTGGTACTGACCTACATGACATTGGTTTCCTAGTCTGATCTACCTTGAAGGCCTGATTATCTACAATGGTGGGGAGATGAAAACAATATCCACAAACGTCTCTGTGATCTTCTAACAAGCCTTCTGCAACTCAGCTTATAATTATACTGCAAGCCTCCAATGGGTGTCATCCATTGATAATAAGACAGGCAGAGGTATCTAGACTATTGTAAGGATGTTGTGATGTGAAATGTCTCTTTGTAGTTCTCTTGGTGATTGATTGTTTTCTTTTTTAGTGCAATGAAAGTGACTTAGAGTCTCAGCGACTTAAGGAGGTGGGGTGGGGGGAGGAAGAGAAAGGGGCAGGTACAGGCTTCCAGAATCAGGACATTTATATTCTTAGATATGCTAAAAAACAAGCAAACCTCAAATTGCATGGTTGTTAGTGGAATAAATTAAGTCTATCTCTAGACTTTAGTTTGGGAGGAAGGATAGACTAGAAAAATGCAATCGGAAATTTGCAAAAGAGTTATGTCAAACTTGCCGACAGAACTCAAATTTTAAAACAACACAGATGCAAACAACAGCTTTGTTAAAAAGGAACGAGATAAAAAAACTATATATAGCACTACCATTTGGCAGTTCAAATGTCTCCAGGCTCAAGGTTGACTCAGCCTTCCATCTTTCTAGGTCAGTAAAATGAGGATCCAGATTGTTGAGGGCAATATGCTGACTCTGTAAACTGCTTAGAGAGGTCTGTAAAGCACCATGAAGCGGTATATAAGTCTAAGTGCTATTGCTATAAATATACATTTATTTATACATTTCTCTGATTTGCATGCACTTCAACATTCTGGAAATTCCAAAAACTTAGCCATGGACCTTTGTAGGAGGGGAAGTTATTCTACTGTAGAAATAAGCCAGGGGTTCAGCCTCTTGATCTTGGACTTGGGAATAATTGAACACCATACACACATACACACATGCTCACATCTGCGAACCAGTAGGGAAGGTAAGTGAATACCACCCCTGAGTCTTACCACGTTGATTCTTAACAACCCATGCACTATCCGCTGATATTTCAAGAGCTAAAAAAGAAAAGATATAAAAAGAACAAATACAAATATATAAAAAAATATCCTGTAAAATCCAAAGATAACACCAAGCTCCAAAGGGGGTAGCAAAGAACTTTATCCCATTAGATTTAGTTGCCATAAGGAAAAAGTTATTCTTAACCGAACAGAGGAATGGGAGTTGTGCTGAAGTATCCAATTATAGGTAAATCACTTTATATAAAGTTCAACAGAAAGACAGAACTTACACTATAGAGAGGCATTTTGGAAAATAAGAGCACTTAAGGAGTGGAAAATTTATTTGACTTAGACAAGGTATCCAAAGCCTGCCGTGATATTTTCAGTGAGTATTAAGAATTTATGGCAGGTTTGCAAACAGCAATAGATTCTTTGGTGAACTGTTGTGTTTTCGCTGTTGATTTAAAGCTCCAAGGCACTTTTCTTTGTTATGAGCAACTTTTCCACTGGTACATGGCAACCTGACAGCTCCAGTGAGCCCGTGTTGTGTTTATTTTTTTTAGGGATTAATATTAGAGGTTACAAATGTTAAGAGGTGTGAGTGTTGCTCAGACCGCTAAAACAAGGAAGAGATAATTATTTCCAGATGCATAAAAATACAAGCCAGGCTACATTAAGGTTTCACAAAGAAGGAAATAGTTTTGAAAAGGCACAGAAAAATGCAATAACAACACAATGATTTAACTTACAAGGGGCATTCTACCTCCTAAGAGGATAACAATGTTAAATGAAAGCTTGCATTTATGAATATATCAAGACAAGTCCTAACTGTTTTTGTATTGAAGATTTGTCTTCAAGTCATTTTCAATTCTTTGAACCACTTAGGTAGCTTTTCTGAATGAGGATATATATCAAGGGTGCCCAATCTTGGCAACTTTGAAGCTTGTGAACTTCAACTCCCAGAATTCCTTGGCCAGTCCACAAGTCTTAAAATAGTCAAGGCTGGATACCCCAGAAATAGAATGGAATAGAATGGAATGGAATAGAATAATAGAATGGAATGGAATAGAATAGAATGGAATAATAGAATGGAATGGAATGGAATAATAGAATGGAATGGAGTAGAATAGAATAATAGAATGGAATGGAATGGAATAGAATGTAATGGAATAGAAGAATAGAATAGAATAGAATAGAACCTTGGAGGTCTTCTAGTCCAGCCACAAGCTCAAGCAGGAGAACCTATACCATCTCAGACAAGTGACTGTCCAGTCTCTTCTTAAAAACTTCCAGTGATGAAGTGGCCACGATCACTGTTAGCAAGCTTCTCCTTAATTCCAGGTTGCTTCTCTCTTTGATTAGTTTTCAACTATTATTTCTTGTCCTGCCCTCTTGTGTTTTGGAGAATAATTTGACGCCCTCTTCTTTGTGGCAGTCTCTCAAATACTGACGTACTGCTCTCATGTCACCCCTAATTCTTTTTTTCTTGACTAGCCAGACCCAAAACCTGCAGCCATCCTTCATATGGTTTAGTCTCCAGGCCTTTGATCATGTTAGTTGATTTTTTTCTGAACTTTTTCCAAAGTCTCAACATCTTTTTTTTGTAGTATGGTGACCAAAATTGGTTGCAGTATTCCAGGTGTGGTCTTACTAGGTTTTGTAAAGCAGCGCTAAAACTTCATGTGATCTTGATTCTATGCCTCTGTTTATACAACCCATGACTGTATAAATTTATAGCTTTGTACATTCATTTATTTGATAGGCAGAATTTATCAGAAATTGAATGTGGGGGAACAACAATATAGTGAGGGATAAGTCCAGTTTCATTTTCTTGCTGGCATGGAACTCAAGTGAGCCAGCTGGGAGGATCTGTCTCTTTACATATGCTTCTCTCTGTGTGTCTGTGTTCATTGCATATTCATTCTTAAAAACATAAAAAATTAAACAGTTTAGTGATAATTAAAGTATTATATGGTCAAATTATAATTAACTTGTTAAGCAATAAGTTAGAAGCAATTTATGACTAATAATAACAATAGCAACATTTACTACTATATTTAAAATATTTAACGCCGTTAAAGCCGTTCTTGTACAGGACATCACAGAACAGAAGGCAGAGCAGCATGGCTTGAACCAAAACTGTGAATGAATGGGCACATCTTAAGCTGACACTGAAAGCTCGTAAAACTCAGCACCAGCCATAGCTGTTATGCAGATTGGTTTTCTTTCATCTAGTCAAACCTTTTGCCAAATGACTATATAGAATGACTCCAAGTGTTCATATTATGAGGTTAGGAAAAACTCTCAACATCTCACTTTTTACAAGTCAGCGGTTAAAGATGCTGAGCTTGTCAGCTGGAAAGCTGACAGCTCACGTTTGAAACCCGAGCGCCACACAATAGGTGAAAGCTCCTGTTCTTGTTCCAGCTCCTGCCAAACTAATAGTACAAAAGCAGGCAAATGCAAGTAGATAAACAGGTACCATTTTGGTGGGAAAGTTACGGTGTTCTGTGCACCTCAGCATATAGTCATACTGGTCACATGACCACAGATATATCTTTGGATAAGGCTGGCTCCTTTAGCTAAAAAATGGAGATGAGCACCATAACCCAGAGTTGGACATGATTGGGTAGAGGAATCCTTTAACTTTAGGCCTTATTATTTATGGTCCCTCTTAGCAACCTCTCTTTTCCCCTAAATAAAAAGCAACCTGAAGTTTTATTTTGTAAAGAAAGGACATTGGATTTTGTTCTGTACGTGTTGGATTTTTTTCTTTTTTCTTTTCCTGTGCAACAATGCTGAAATAGCATTTCTTCCTTTGCCACCTCATTCTATACTTTGGCTGGTCCTGAATTCTCTGTCTCTAGTTATTCAGATAGTAGGTGTATATGTTTGCCTGTATATTTATTTATTTATTAAATTTATGTACCACCCATCACACCTAAGTGATTCTGGGCTGTTTGCAAGATAGCCTTGTGTGTTTGTGTGTGTGTGTGTGTGCGTGTGTTCCAGAGTAACTCTGGAATGCCTAGAGCAATTTCATCCAAACTTGGTACACAGTTGACTTTACCCTCTGGAGAAAAA
Source organism: Thamnophis sirtalis (assembly GCF_051295495.1). Taxonomy (NCBI): domain Eukaryota; kingdom Metazoa; phylum Chordata; class Lepidosauria; order Squamata; family Natricidae; genus Thamnophis; species Thamnophis sirtalis. Next base: position 83,190,884 of record NW_028261385.1, on the reverse strand, counting down.
TACTGTGGGGGTAAGACACCCCTAACACCCCACACGGTGTGTGTTTGGTTAAGATACAGCCTATTGTGCCATACTGCCATACTGGCTTCTACCATACAGCACAGTGGAGTTGCCATGGTAACGGCTTCACAGTACTCCACAAGGCGGTTTCCTCAGGTAAGGGGGAAAATCCAACATTAGAAATTACATTTGGTCCAGACATTTACCCACCATAAATAAAGACCCGGGCAATGCCAGGTTATTGGGTAGTATAACAATATAAATATTTGAATAAACATGCAGGTTAGAAAAGGTTTTTAAAAAATGAAAACTAACACGTTAGCAGTAAGGATGACTATGTTATCCATTCAGTCATGTCGCACACTCGCAAATCTAAGGGATGGGTCTCTTCACATCTTCTAATCTTGCAGTGCTTAAGTTTAGTTTAGTTTAGTTTAGTTTAGTTACTTTATTTGTATGCCGCCCTTTTCCCTGAGGGGACTCAGGGCGGCTCACAATTCAGGGGGAGGGAAGGACAAAACAAGTTACATACGTGAAGACAATACATCATTAAAAAGTGCAACAGTCATACTATTCGGGTGGGGTTGAAGTCTTTAGCCCCAGGCCTGTCGGGACAGCCAGGTTTTAAGGGCTACACGGAAGGTCTGGAGGGTGGTGAGGGTACGAATCTCCACGGGGAGTTCGTTCCAAAGGGTCGGAGCAGCCACCGAGAAGGCTCTCCTCCGGGTAGTTGCCAGTCGACATTGACCGGCTGATGGAATTCGGAGGAGGCCTAATCTATGGGATCTTATTGGCCTAGTGGAGGTAATTGGCAGTAGGCGGTCTCTCAAGTACCCAGATCCAATACCATGAAAGGCTTTGTAGGTGACAACTAGCACCTTGAAGCGCACCCGGAGATCAACAGGCAGCCAGTGCAGCTCGCGGAGGATAGGTGTTACGTGGGTGAAACGAGGTGCACCCACAATCGCTCGCGCGGCTGCATTCTGGACCAGCTGAAGTCGCCGAATACTCTTCAAGGGCAGCCCCATGTAGAGCACATTGCAGTACTCCAGCCTAGAGGTCACAAGGGCACGAGTGACTGTTGTGAGAGCCTCCCAGTTCAGGTAGGGGCGCAACTGGTGCACCAGGTGAACCTGGGCAAATGCCCCCCTGGTCACAGCTGACAAATGATGTTCAAAAGTCAGCTGTGGGTCCAGGAGGACTCCCAAGTTGCGGACCCTATCTGAGGGGCGTAGTATTTGACCCCCCAGCCTGAGAGATGGAACACTTGGCCAATTAGTGGGAGGGAAGCACAACAGCCACTCGGTCTTATCTGGATTGAGTACAAGCTTGTTAACCCCCATCCAGTCTCTGACAGCCTCAAGGCCCTGGCTCATCACGTCCATCGCTTCATTGAGTTGGCACGGGGTGGACAGATACAACTGTGTATCGTCCGCATACTGGTGGTATTTTATCCCGTGCCGTCGAATGATCTCGCCCAGCGGTTTCATGTAGATATTAAAAAGTAGGGGGGACACGACCGAACCCTGCAGCACCCCATACGTTAGGGGCCTAGGGGGTCGATCTCTGCCCTCCGACTAACACCGACTGCGACCTGTCCGAGAGGTAAGAGGAGAACCACCGTAAGACAGTGCCTCCCACCCCCACCTCCCGCAGTTGTCGCAGAAGGATACCATGGTCGATGGTATCGAAAGCCGCAGAGAGGTCAAGGAGTACCAGGATGGAGGCATGGCCTCCATCCCTGGCTCTCCAGAGATCATCGGTCAATGCGACCAAAGCGGTTTCTGTGCTGTAGCCAGGCCTGAAGCCAGACTGGAATGGATCAAGATAACTGGCTTCCTCCAAGGACCGCTGGAGCTGAAAGGCCACCACCTTCTCAACAACCTTCCCCATAAAGGGGAGGTTGGAAACTGGACGATAGTTGTTTAGAACGACTGGATCCAGAGATGGTTTCTTCAGGAGGGGTCTCACCACCGCCGCCTTTAAAGCGGGGGGGAAAGCCCCCCTCCCGAAGGGAGACGGCAACAACCGCCTGGATCCAGCCCCGTGTCACCTCCCTGCTGTTAACAACCAGCCAGGAGGGGCACGGGTCCAGCCCGCATGTGGAGGCACCTACAGCTCTCATGGCCTTGTCCACGTCCTCGGGGGTAACAGCTTGAAAATCAATCCAGCGATGACCTACCAGATTATCCCTTAGTGCCTCGGCTGGTTCTGCAGAATTGGAGTCCAGGTCCGCCCGAAACCGAGCAACTTTATCCGCGAGGAATTGGACGTAGTCCTCAGCCCTGCCATGAAAGGGGTCACCCGTATCCCTCCTATTTAGAAGGGAACGGGTTATCCTGAACAGGGCGGCTGGGCGCGACTCAGCGGAAGCAATCAGAGTGGCAATGTAAGTTCTTTTTGACGTCCTAATTGCCCGGATGTACTCTCTGATGCAGGATGTTAAAAGTGCTCGGTTCGATTCGGATTTACTGGATCTCCATTGGTGCTCTAGGCGTCTCTGTACTCTGTACTCAGTTTGTCTGTACTCTGGCTGGTGTCAGCATTGATGGTGTTCAGTCATTGTGTTCTTTGGCAGCCTGGTTTCCTTTTGCCGCTACCTTTTCCCAACATGATTGCTTTCTCCAGTGAATTCCCTCGCATGACATGTTCAAAATAAGTGCAATGCAGTTTTGTAATTTTGTCCCCCCTTCCAGTGACATGCCTGGCATTGTGCACTCCAGTACTACCAATATTAATATATTGTGTGCATTGTATACCTATACGTGTATGTTAGATGTATGGATAGGAAACAATACATCTGAGAATTAATCTTTGTGTGACAAAAACAGCACCAATCCATGAATAAGAGAGAAATATCATTTCAAAGAGATGTAAAAATGTCATCAGGAAAGAAATCACTCCCAAATTGGAAATCATGGAAGATTGACTATTGTGAGAATTCCTTGAAAGAGTACCAAAAAAAAAAAAAAAAAAAAAAAAAAAAAATCAGCCAGCTTAGCAACCATTTGTTGCAACTCTTATCTTTGTTCTAATGGTAATTCAGAAGTTGGAATATGCTACAGGTAGTCCTCGACTTATAACAGATTTTTTAGTGACTGTTCAAAGTTACAATGGCAGTGAAAAAGATGACTTATGGCCATGTCTCACAGTTACAACTTTTGCAGCATGCCCATGATCATGTGATCAAAATTCAGTTGCTTGTCTGTTCATATTTATGACTCTTCATATTTATCAACTGCAGTGATTCATTTAGCAGTGTAGGCAAGAAAAGTGGTAAAATGAGGCAAAACTCACTTAAATGTCCCAATTAACAACAGGAATTTTGGACTCAATTGTGGTTGTAAATTGAGGACTACCTGTACTAACCCTAAGTGGAGTATGTCATTTAGGTTAGTGATGGATTCCCACACCTTAATAAAGCCAAACAGATTCCTTGACTCGATTTTAGTGGCAATCTTGTCTTTCTGTCCTTTGCTGATGTATAGCTGCTCAGGTGACACGTTTTAAATTAGCTGTGTACAAAGTTAACATATGTGGATACACAGAATAATCTGAAGATGACATCTTCACCCAGGTGTAGAGGTATTTATTTATTTACCTGCAAGCACAAGTGAAAATAACTGCAAAGAGCTAAGAATTGAACTAATCTGTTGAACCACAGGCCCTTGAATGAGACATTGCCATTAAAAATGGAGTGTTTCCCTCCCACCCACCACCTTCATTCTGCTGCAGGAAACAAGTTGAGATAATTCGGAACTGTAAAACATTGGAAATTCTGCAGAGCAAAATTACAGGAACATCCCTAAAGGAAGAAGAAGAAAAAAAAGAGGAAGCATGGGGAAATAAATTAGTCCCATGATGTCAGATCTAGCTTCCAATTCTTCCTAGTTGTAATGCTAAAATGCTATAGTAGCAAGGAACCCAAATTATTATAAGGCAGGCAGTTTTGCATGAATATTAACCCTCCAAAGTTGTGATTGAGGGAGCAATTATAAATGTCATGTTATGCTGATACTGAATATAAATCACAACCACTTGAATTTAAAACTTACTGCTAAGTAAATGAAAAAGATATCCATAGAAAATAACCCATAGAACAGAAATTTCCCATCTCTTCCTTCCTTCCTCTTGGAATTCACTCCAGCTAAATATATTCCTGGGATTTTGGGGTGTGGGGAGAGCATGATGCTTTTGTAGATGTGCAGGGAACTTAATACTTTTCTCCTTTCACCTGAATAAAGGAACAACTTAAGATCTAACCCAAAATCTATATAGAGGTAGCCCTCGACTTAAAGTGTCTTATGACCATTTTTCACACCTACAATCATTGCGGCATCCCTATGGTCATGTGATCAAAAGCCAGATGCTTGGCAACTGGCTCATATTTATGACGATTGCAGAGTTCCAGGGTCATGAGATCACCTTTTGCAACTTTCTGACAAGGCCAACTCAATGGGGAAACCAGATTCGCTTAAAAACTGTGTAACTGAACAAATGCAGTGATTCACTTAATAACTGTGGCAAGAAAGATTGTAAAATGGGTCAAAACTCACTTAACAAATATCTCACTTAACCACAGTAATTTTGGGCTCAATTGTGATCGTAAGTCGAGAACTACCTGAAGATTTTGAATATCCCAAAATCAGCAAAGAGAAGGGGGTACATAAGGTTTTGAGAAAGCGTCACCTTCGAACATCAGGGCCACCCTGCTCCAGCCAACAAACAGGGCTTTCATATGTATGTGCAACTCATTTGCAAAACTTTCATTTCATTTCTTCTTCTTGTGCCATATCTGTCATGGGATGTTGGTGATCATGTTAGCAATCCTACTTTTATCAACAGCTGCACGAAAAAGTGCTGCTGAGTTTTGTTCAAATAAGTTCCTTAGATTTTGAAGCCATGATGTTCTTCTTCTGCCTGGACCTGGTTTGCCTTCAAAATCTTTCCTTGGAGGATTAAGTGAAGTGTGCCATATTTTGTGTCACATCACATGTCCAAAATATTCTAACTTCTGCTTTTTAATGGTTTTGATGATTTCCCTTGGCTTTCATTTAATCATTTCAATAATGACCATTAAAACACATCAGCCCATTTCACAGTTTCCCTAAAGTAGAGAATCTTGAAGTAAAATATCATATGCAGATTTAGGACCTCCCTGAAGGAGAGACATGCTATTTTTGCTGGATGTTTAACGGGCATCAAACTTTATATTTAAATATGCATCATTTGCTTTGTGAAGGTGTGAAAGCCTATCATTCATGTGTACTTGTGTACTTGTGTTACTGAAGTATAAATACAGGTGTCTAAAACTTGGTGTGTCATGATTGCTGAAAGCTGGGATGCACATGATTTGCCAGGTTGTTGAAAATTAAGTTACCATATTTTTCGGAGTATAAGACACACCGGAGTATAAGACGCACCAAGATTTTGAAGAGGAAATTTTTTTAAAAAAGTTTTTGCACTCTGCAAACCTCCCAGGATAACCCGCTCCCTCCTTAAGGGGAGGGATGTGGGCAATCCTCTACAGGGTAGGGCTGAGGAGTTCATCCAATTTCTCGCGGATAAAGTGGCTCGGCTTCGGGCAAACCTGGACTCCAATTGCGCAGAGCCAGCCGAGGTACTGGAGGAGGGTCTTGAGCGACATTGTTGGATTGATTTCCAGTCTGTTACTCCTGAGGAAGTGGACAAGGCCATCGGAGCAGTGAGTGCCTCCACATGTGTACTGGATCTGTGTCCCTCCTGGCTGGTCACGAACAGCAGGGAGGTGACACGGGGCTGGATCCAGGCGATAGTGACCGCTTCTCTTCGGGAAGGGTCCTTTCCCCCCCCTAAAGGTGGCGGTGGTGAGACCCCTACTGAAGAAGCCGTCTTTGGATCCAGCCGTTTTAAATAACTACCGTCCAGTCTCCAACCTCCCCTTTGTTGGGAAGGTTGTTGAGAAAGTGGTGGCCTCCCAGCTCCGGCGGTCCTTGGAGGAAACTGATTATCTAGACGCCTTCCAATCTGGTTTCAGGCCTGGCTACAGCACGGAAACTGCTTTGGTCGCACTGACCGATGATCTTTGGAGAGCCAGAGACAGGGATCGGGCCTCCGTTCTGGTTCTCCTTGACCTCTCAGCAGCCTTCGATACCATCAACCATGGTATCCTTCTGCAGCGGTTGCGAGAGGTGGGGTTGGGAGGCACCATCTGGTGGTTTTCCTCCTACCTCTCGGACAGGTCGCAGTTGGTGTTGGTTGGAGGGCAGAGGTCGACCCCTAGGCCCCTTAATTATGGGGTGCCGCAGGGGTTGGTCCTGTCCCCCCTCCTGTTTAACATCTACATGAAGCCGCTGGGAGAGATCATCCGACGGCACGCGATAAAATACCACCAGTATGCAGACGATAGTCAATTGTATCTGTCCGCCCCGTGCCAGCTTATTGAAGCGGTTGACGTGATGTGTCAGTGCCTGGAGGATGTTAGGGTCTGGATGGGGCTCTCAATCCTGACAAGACCGAGTGGCTTGTGTTTTTGCCTCCCACAAATTAGCTAGGTATTCCATCTCTCAGGCTGGGGGGTGAAATTATACGCCCCTCAGACAGGGTTCGCAATTTGGGAGTCCACAGCTGACTTTAGATCACCACTTGTCGGCTGTGACCAGGGGGGGCATTTGCCCAGGTTCGCCTGGTGCACCAATTGCGTCCCTAGCTGAATCGGGAGACTCTTACAACAGTCACTCATGCCCTTGTGACCTCAAGACTGGACTACTGCGATGCGCTCTACATGGGGCAGCCCTTGAAGAGTGTTCGGAGACTTCAGCTTGTCCAGAATGCAGCCGCGCGAGCGATTGTGGGTGCGCCTCGGTACACCCACGTTACACCTATCCTCCACGAGCTGCACTGGCTGCCTATTGGTCTCCGGATACGCTTCAAGGTGCTAGTCGTCACTTATAAAGCCCTACATGGTATTGGACCTGGGTACTTGAGAGACCGCCTTCTGCCAATTACCTCCCATAGACCCATTAGATCCCACAGATTAGGCCTCCTCCGAATTCCATCTACTGGCCAGTGCTGGCTGTCGACCACCCGGAGGAGGGCCTTCTCTGTGGCTGCTCTGGCCCTCTGGAATGATCTCCCCGTGGAGATTCGGACCCTCGCCAGCCTTCAGGCCTTTCATATAGCCGTTAAGACCTGGCTGGCCCAGCAGGCCTGGGGTTGTTGAGTTCCACCTCTACTCAAATTGGTTGTGCTTGTTGTGTTTTTTAAATTGTTTGTATTGTCCTGTTCTTGTTTTTGTCTTACTTTTTGTATTTGTTCTCCCCTCCCCTTGGCTTTTGTTCAGCCGCCCTGAGTCCCTTTGGGAATAGGGCGGCATACAAGTCGAATAAATCCAAATCCAAATCCAAAAATGGCCCATTTTTCATGAAAGCAGGCCTGTTTTTGTGAAAAAAAGAGGCACGGATATCCTTTAGGAAGTTTATAGAGTGCTGCTGGGGGCTGGGTGGGGAAGGAACTGGCTGTTTTTCGCTCATTTCTGCCCTCAGCCCCAGGAGCTCTCTGAAAGCCTTCTAAAAGCTATGCACAGCCATTTTGGTAAAGGGGCAAAGTTTCAGGAAGCAAAAACTGCTGTATTGAGTGTATAAGATGCACCCAGATTTTCAGCCTCTTTTTTGAGGGAAAAATGTGTGTCTTATACTCCGAAAAATACGGTATTTTCTATTATGGTGTGCTAGAGAAGGCAGGGAATGTGTCTTCTAGTAGGACTTATCAGAGTTTAGTGAGTTGCATCTGAGATGGCAAGTCAGAGTTTTCCTTTCCTTTTTGGCAAAAAACTTGCTGAGTGAGCTGGAATGGACCTTCCTCTGCCATATTAATGAAAATTTTGCAAAGCAGAACAAATGAAGTGACACATGGCTGGGTGGTTCTGAAAACAGAAATTGGCCATGGTAGTTTATAATGCAGCTCCAAGGGAGTGTTTCTCTTGAACCTTCATCAAAGTGAACCACACCATTGAAGATTTGCTCAGATCTAGTAGATAAGGTGTTCTTTATGCCATGGCCTTTTCTCTCTGTTTTTTTTCCTTTCACTGAGCTGAAATTCTAGCCTGAACAGAATAATTATTAAAGCTTTCAAGCTAATCTGGTTACTTGTCTTGATCTACTAAAGAATTTGTGTTAATCTATTTATATTTAGGACAGTTTAGCAGGCTTTGATCCTTTGCTTAATGAAGAAACATTTTAGAGTCTGAATGCTCTGCTACTTGCACCATGGGCATTTGGGAGATATTGTCAATCAAATCTTTCCCGCCACTGATCATCCATCGATAAAAGCCTCACAATTATGTGAAAATCCACTTTGGCTATTTTAGTAGAGAGAAGAACCTATGTGCAATTGAGTTTCTGACTTACTCAAGACACTTGGGCAGGAGTAAAGTCTGTGTTCCCTGAAATATCTCCTCTCTTTTAATGCAGAGACATAAAAAGTTCTTTTCAGCCTCAATCAGAAAGAACTATGGTTTAAAAAAAAAACCACAATCCTCACTAAGTCAAAGGAAAATTCACATTTCCTTATTAGGACGACTGATTTTAGAGGAGAACTCAAATATACTCTCTTTCTCAAAGGTGGATTCTCTTGTGGTTTCCAGGAAAGTTCAGTGGAACAATACATACATACATACATACATACATACATACATACATACATACATACATACATAAATGGCTCTGTGTGTGTATGTTCCAGCATAACTCTGGAATGCCTCAAGCAATTTCAACCAAATTTGGTACACAGATCTTTGTAGAAAAATGCTTTGTAGAAAAGACACTGCTAACACCCCCTTTTTTGGGTGGGTGTGTGTTCTGTTAAGATACAGTCTGTTGTGCCTTAAAATGGCTTCTACTGTACTGCCATAAAATGGCTTCTTCTGCACAGCGCAGTGGAGTTGTTATGGTAACGGCTTCACAGTACTCTACAAGTGGGCTCCCTCTGGTAAGGGGCGAAAATCCAACATTAGAAATTACATTTGGTCCAGACATTTTTCCCCTAAAAATAAATATTTGGACACACTGGGTTATCAGCTAGTATCTGATAAGAATTCCTGATGCTGAATCACTAAAAAATATTTCTCCAGAGGACTTGGTTTGAAGTGATTTGATTTTCTGATGAGAAATATTTTGGATCCTTATAATGATCACTGAATTTCCCCCAAATGAAAATAATGATTGGCACAAAACTGTATTCATTTCCAAGCAGGGACATGCAGTCAGGGGAGGCAGTGGAGGCAGGGCCTCACCAGTGTCATTAGGAAAAGAAAAGAATTTTTAAAATAATAAAAAGGCTGAGGTAGTTGCTGCCAGACTCCAGAGTCACAGTGACTCTGAGTCTGCTTAGTGCTAACTGAAGGGGGAGGCGAGAGAACTATGGGCCTCCTTTGCATAAGGATTTTTTTGGCTTTTAATCCTTGCTTAGAGTTAAGCAAGGGTTAAAAGGCGAAAAATTCCTTATGCAAAGGAGGCACGTGATTCTCCCGCCTCCTGATCTGGGAGCAGCAAATCATGCCTTGGCAGCCTTGCCTAAGTAAGTTGCTTTTTTATTTAATTTTTTACATTTTCATCATGGCGGGCGGACAAGAGGAGAGTTGAAATCCACAGCTGGAAAAGGTATGTGGATCAGACGGAGGGAGGGGAGGATTCAAAATGATAATTTAATTTGTAATTTTTTCTGAGGAATTTGTGTGTGTGTGTGCGTGTGTGTTTCTTTCGGGGGGTGAGGTGGCGGAGCACGGCAGCAGCAGGGACATTCTTGTCGCTGTATCTAACAGGCCAGGCGTCTCATGTTTATGTCCGCCATAAACACAAGATGCCTGGCCTGTTGGACACAGCGGTGGCGGGGGGAGGAATGGGCTGGGTGGGCTGGCTGGCTGGGGAGGGGGGAATCATGGCCGCTCAGGCCCCGGCGGCAGGGCTTTAAAGTGGCGGCAGGCACCGGTGGCAGGACTTTAAAGTCCCAGCACCATCCGCCATAGAGCGGGACCCAGTCCTTCTCTATGGCGGACGGCCTCAGGACTTTAAAGCCCTGCTGCCAGGGCCCTGCCGTGGCGGCAGGGCTTTAAAGTCCAGGTGCCACATCCGCCTAACTTGGCAAATCTGACTTTGCCTGACTTGGCAAATCTGCTCTCAGTACTGTTAGACAGGTCTTTTCTATTTCAAGAAGAGGCCTCCAGTCTGTACCACTGAAGCGTTTACTTTCCTTGCTTAGATGGCTGGACTGATACAGCCATAGAGTTTAATTATTAGCACTTTGATCCACCTCCTTTTCTGCCATGAAGCTTACTGAAGATCATTAAGCATGTAACTGTCTCTCAGGTTAATAATAATAATATATTGGGAAGAGAAAATTAGATAACCTGTATGTGTTGCCTAATCTCCTTGTAAAGACAAGCTATAGTGATAGTCAGATATTTGCTGTTACTTCTACAGTCTGACCTATAATCAATCCTAGCAAAACTAAATTATTTACCTGGACATCTACAGCCTGTCCAATAATTAATCTGGGGGGAAATGGATTAATTACAAATAGGTCTGGTTTCTTGGCCTTTTTGCATGCCCTGTAACCATCAGAGACAAAGTGCTGGATTAGACGAAGCTTGATTTGTATTCCATCAGAGCACTTGTTATATTTAGTTAAAATCTATTTTCTCATCCCAGTAGTGTGGTGGTTGTTTTGCTTCCTAAAGACATGTGGTGAGTCTCACGGCAGCTGAGCTTCTCCTGAAAATTTGCTGGGATTTGCAAATATTGCTTGCAAATGCGGCACCATAAACTGAGATTCTAATTGATGGCAACCTTCTTCAATTCATTGCTCAAGAGAGGAAATAATGGAGGGCGTGGGGAGAAATAGAAGTACACTTAGATGGTGATCTGGATGGTCTCATTTTCCAAAACTTTCTGTACTGTGGATATCTGCAAACAGTGGCTAACATTTTAGTCCTTTGGAATAGCAATACCATTGGGCAGAAGACATCAAAGTATAGCCAGCCGAACAAATAGGTTTAAAGATAGTTTCTATCCTTGGGCTGTCAGACTGTTCAATACAACTACAATCAGTCCATGCACACGCTAGTTTTTTTTTCTTTTTCTTTCTTCTTTCGTTTCTGCTATAATTTTGAACCAGTGAGGTTAAAACCAATTTCGTTGTATTTAAGTACAATGACAATAAAGATTATACTTAGTTTTATATAACTCCCCATAGTGTTTTACAGCACTTTCTGCGTGGTTTACAATGTCAGCATTATTTGCATATTGCTCCCAACAATCTGAGTCCTCATTTTATCAACCTTGGAAGGATGGAAGACCATGAGCCTCATCAAGATCAAAATCCAGGCTATCCGCAGAGTTTGCCTGTAATACTGCCTTCTAACCGCTGTGCCACAAATAGACAAGAGAGGAATCTTCTGTTTGGGTTCTTTCCTAAGCCATTGACCAACATTGTGACTGACTTTCCTCTACCCCTTTTTCTCCCTCTTGTCTCACTCATGGCTTGTCTGTGGAAAAATGATAACTTTCATTTTATTGACAACTAACTTATCAATAGTGTTATCAAGATTGATAACGAGATTGAGTGTTGTATCCAGAGGAAGTGGTCTTCTATATGACAATGTCCTTAGAGAAAACATCAGTTATGGGATGTTATACAGGTAGCCCTTGAGTTATGAATGTAATGGAGCCTGCCCGTTCTATCCGGGCAGGTGGCGCAGTGGTTAAATGCAGCACTGCAAGCTACTGCTAGATCAGCAGTTCAGCGGTTCAAATCCCACCGGCTCAGGGTTGACTCAGCCTTCCATCCTTCCGAGGTGGGTAAAATGAGGACCCAGATTGTTGGGGGCAATATGCTGACTCTCTGTAAACTGCTTAGAGAGGGCTGAAAGCCCTATGAAGCGGTATATAAGTCTACTGCTATTGCTATTGCTATCCATAACTCGAGAATTCATGGGAGTGAATGTCGTACCTTGATCAAGATCACTCCCTGCTTTTTGCCATATATTTGCTAATTTAATGCATGGGTGAATGTGTGGCTTGTTAAGTGCACATGAGATAACTTTGGATGGGGAAGGCCATGGGGGGGTAATGATGGAACAGACCACCCAAGGACTCCCCTGACCCATAGATTGCTCATTCTCCCTCTCCTGTGAATCCCACAATTGCTTCCCCTTCCATCTTGCTGTGCCGGGTGACTTACCTTATAAAGATCTCTCTCCTCTCCAGCCTGTTTCTTTGCCTGCTCCCTCCTTTCTCGTCAGCAAAGTGCTTGAAAATTGCATCCCTGTAGGTTTTGGCAGCCCTTTGCAAAAAGCTTTTGCCGGTAGAAACAGGGTTTCGAAGGGACGCACCCGCTCCTGCCCACTGTGACAAATCTGGCTATCCTATGAGACCCTCTCATCACTCAGGATGTGATCCTTTCGGGGTTGTGGTTTGCAGAAGTACCCAACTGGTTAGACTTCTGAAAATGGAGCTGTAGTCTAAGTTCTATGCAGAAATGTGATATTCACTCAGCACAAGCAAAGCGGCGACTATTATGGCTGGTGAGATTTACATTGAGAACTGGGAACATGAATGCCAAAAGCAAAGTTTAAAAAGCCTGATAGCAAGTATAAGGAAGTACATCCCATGGCCAGCTGGTTATGCCAATACCAGAGAGCCCACACTATTCAACTCCCGCTTCATATCAGTAATATATGGATATAAAGTTACATCATTATACATGGTCATACCAATTGCAGAACCACAAAAAAGAGCTATCAAATCTTCAAGGCCCTTCACAATTCCCTGATGCTTCAGAGCATGCTGGTACATCTATTTCACCAATTCTATGTGAGGCTGTGCCCAGCCCTATTTCATAATTCTCACTTGTGATGATAGCTGATTTGGCACATATTAACATCCTGTTTGGCACAGGCTAATAAAGGGCAACAACAACAGAAAACAACAACATTATCCTCTCTCCACTTACCAGCTGCATTATTTCAAATTCATTTAGAAATATATGAGATCCATCAGCTGCTATGATCCTTTTATCGTGGATGCATGGTAACCCACACAATTTGGTTTGCAACCCCTTCTGTTATCTCAGCTGAGCTGATAAAGTGTTGTGAGATTGTTGATAGCTTTCCACTAGATTACAACTAACAGAATTAAACAGCGAGTTAGAGAGAGGAGGTGCCCCCAAATGGAGTCAAACGATGCTGGGAAGAAGAACAATTGAGCCAACACAAACACTGTTTTGACACTTGACAAAAATGAACACAATATGAGGTAAGTAGTTTTGACTCTTCTCCATATTAATATACAAAGCTCTGCTAAAAAGAAAAAAAAGCACCAGATGCTAAATTATAGGAATTATAGCTTGCAATCATTTTAAATCCTCTTTTTTAAAAAACATGGGGGATAAAAGCAGCTTTCATTTGCATTTTGCACAAAGCAAGTACACCTAACCAGTCTCTCACGTAGTTCCCCCATCTTTGCTAATCAGGGAAGCAACCAAGCATGGCTTCTCAAATCCTGAGGCAGTGAGGCAAGCAATACCTCCTGCACTGAACTGAAGCTGGTGAAGAGGAATTAACTGGGCCAGCCTGAAGTTCTGATTGCAAATCTAGCTGTCCTCTGAGTATTTTACGGCAGATACAGTGCCATTTCCGCCGCCCTTGAAAATAGCCACAACCACCACCACCAAACTGGTTCTTATGAAGTTCATTACCTAGAAAATTAGCCCCACAAGAGAATGCAGAGCGTGTCAAGACACATTGAGGCTTATCCCATTCTGATTCATAGCAAAAGATTTCCCAGTAGCTCTCGTTGACTACTCAGTCATGCCTTTTCCTAGGAATTTTCTACTCCGGTCATGCTTTCATTTTATTGCTACTCTTGGGCCTTCAGCAAAGCCACTAATGCTTTAGCTTTGCCCTCCACTACTTCCTATTCCAAAGGGGGATATGATAATAGAGCAATTGATTTTGCATGCCGGCTTATAGCATTGACTGAGAGAATGGATTGGAAAGTGTTTTGTAACTTCAGCTGCTCCCAAAGGCTGCAGTTCAGACTGCCGCTGAAAGCTTAAGTGGAGGGAGAATCCCACTCTCTTCTAATCGTAGGGGTTGTAGTGACCCACTCCAGTTCAAAAGGTCTAGGGTAGGCCTAAGCTTCCAGAGGAACCAGAAACCCCAGGCTTAGTTTGTCTGGGGAGCATTCTGATTAGCTGAGAACTAAAAAAATAAATAAAACTAGGAAGAAGAAAGAAAATTAAAAAAATGACAATGCTACTGCAGTCAAGCGGCTACAAAAACTCAGTTAAAAGTAGGCATGTAACCCAGTGGTGAAATTAAAAAAAAAATTACTACTGGTTCTGTGGGGGTGGCTTGGTGGGTGTGGCAGGGGAAGGATACTGTAAAATCTCCATTCCCACCCCATTCTGGGGTTAGAGGTGGTATTTGCCGATTTTCCAAACTACTCAAAATTTCTACTACCAGTTCTGTCAGAACTCCTTCAGTTGAAAATCTTTCCTTGATGGTCATCAACCAGATAAAGTATGAGGCTTGCAGAGTAAGATTTTTTTGTTAAAAAAACCTCCCAGCAATTTCTGAAAAGTAAACCTCTGATCTTGTTAGATACTTAAAAGGGATGTTCACTGGTGTGTGTGTGTGTGTGTGTGTGTGTGTGTGTGTGTGTGTGTGTGTGAAAATCAAGATGATGACTGCAACTTTTTTTGATCAAAATCCCCCTCTTTTAAGCCTATGTGTCACAGCCTCCAGAAGTTGTGAATGCTCCAATACTGGAAGTTTTTAAGAAAATATTGGACAGCCATTTGTCTCAAATGGTATAGGGTTTCCTGCCTAAGCAGGGGTTGGACTAGAAGAGCTCCAAGATCCCTTCCACTTCTGTTATTTTATATTTTCACACGATGCACATGAAAGTGGATGAAGCATCAATCATACTATCATAACTTTTTTTCTTACTTTTTAAACTCCCATACTCCATGCCTGTGGACACCTTTTTTAGGTATCCAACATTGTCAGAGGTTTACGTTTCAGAAGCTGCTGCTTTTTTGAACTTTCTTCTCCTGCAAATTTCTTTGCCTCTTTGACGTGCATCAATTAAAGGTTTTCAACTGAAGTATTGTTGAATAGCTAATTTTAACTGGGTGATCTGAACCAGGCTTTCTTAAAAACCAGGAAGCGGAGTCTTGGTCCCAGAAAAACCTCCTTTATTCACACAACTGTGAATTCCTTTCATTCACAGTAAGCAAGACTTGGCAAACAGTCTTTCAGAGGAATATTTAACAACACGAACCTATCTCTATTGGAGAGCTGCCAGATAATTGTTTCCAAAGTCAGGGCAAGGCAGCGCTTGGCACAGTCTCTTATAGTCACAAACAGAACTTTTCACTCTTGAAACGACTGAATGAACAAATTGTTTTTTGCAAAAGCCCATTCCCCATTTGCTCCTCTTTTGCTTCCTATCAATCACCAATCTTGGGAATAAAGCCAATCACCTCCAAGGTGTGGCTTTATTCCCAAGTTGACCCTGCACACACACAGTTGAAACAGGCTCCAGCTTTTCCTGTGCCTCACTGCTGTCTAGCTCTCTCTATGCCTCTGATACGGAGCCCTCATCTGAACTTTCCTAACCCCCCAGGACTGACCCATGTTCCTCCCAAGCCTCCTCACAGGGTGTTTTGGGCTGGGTGTTTTAAATGGGCATTTTCAACCAAAATTGACTAAATTTGGCATAGGGGAGAGAGTGTCCTCCCCTCATATAATCATTCCAGAAAATTTATTGTCAGTTTGTTATGCCATTGTTTAGCCCCACTATGTCCAACCCACAGCCCACAAGTGGCATGTGACCCCAGATAGCTAGAATGCAGCCCCACAAGATTGTATAATTTAAAATAAACACATAAAGGAAGTTTGTTATTTATGTACATTAACTATATTATATATTTTATATGTAGCCCAAGACAATTCCTCTTCACTCAATGTGGCCCAGGCAACCAAAAGATTGGATACCCATGAATTAGCCCTTCAAGAATATTAATACAGGTAGTCCTCAACAATAAAGTCAAGTGAGACTGGAATGGAACAATTTTCCATGGCTAATTCGACACAGCCAATTCGCCATGGCCAACATGCCATGGCCAATTCACCATGGCAAACTCACTGTGGGATAACTCACTATGACCAACTTGCCATGGGATAACTACCATATTTTTCGGAGTATAAGACACACCGGAGTATTGTCAAAAATGGTATAGGGTTTCCTGACTAGGCAGGGGGTTGGACTAGAAGACCTGCAAGGTCCTTCCAACTCTGCTATTGTATAAGACGCACCCAGGTTTTGAAGAAGTAAATTTTTAAAAAGGTAGGTAGATAGAGGGATAGAGAGGGACAGAAAGAGAGAGAAATACAGTAGGTAGGTAGGGAGAGAGAGAGTAGTTAGGTAGGTAGGTAGATAAAGGGATAGAGAGAGAGAAAAAAGAGAGAGAGTAGGTAGGTAGGTAGGTAGAGGGATAGAGAAATAGAAAGAGATAGAGAGAGAAATACAGTAGATAGGTAGGGAGAGAGAAAGTAGGTAGGTTGGTAAGTAGATAAAGGGTTAGAGAGAGAGAAATAGAGAGAGAGAGAGGAATACAGTAGGTAGGTAGGGAGAGTGAGTGAGGGTAGGTAGCAGGGGTGGGTTTCAGGCGGTTCGCGGCGGTCTCCGCGAACCAGTTGGTCGGCGAACCCGGAAGTAAGTAACTTCCGGGAACACCGAAGGGTCCACCCGCCTGCGCACGTTTCTTACCCGGTTTTGACGAGTTCTGCGCTTTCACGCATGCGCAGGATGCATACAGCGCCTGCGCGATCCTCCAGGAGCAGCTGGAGCATCGCACAGACGCTAGTACGCATGTGTGCACTGCGCGCGTGCACAAGGACGCCGCCGGCCCCGTTCCAACCGAACCGGTTGGAACGGGGTGAGAAACCCACCCCTGGTAGGTAGGTAGGTAGGTAGGTAGGTAGGTAAAGGGATAGAGAGAGAAATAGAGAGAGAGAAAAATACAATACATAGGTATGGAGAGAGAGAGAGAGAGAGAGAGAGAGCGAGTACCGTATTTTCACGACCAAAAGCCGCACTGGATTATAAGCCGCAGTATCAATTAACGTTAATTTTTCAAACTTTTTCCACATATAAAGCGCACCGGGTTATAAGCCGCACATTTCCCGACGCTTCTGGACATCTGTTGCAGTCGCGAGGAGCGGCACGAGGGTTCTTGGCGCTCCGGGGGGCGCCGAGGGCGGCTGAGAGGGGCACGCGGCTTGGTTTCTCCTCCCTGGACGTCGCAGCGGCGGCCCCGGGCGCACCGATCTCTGTGTTTTTCGCATCGGGGCATGCTCTTGCAGCGCGCCCCGATGCAAAAGGCACTGGGATTGGTGAGTTTGGGGCTGCTGCTGCGGCGTCCAGGAAGGAGAAACCAAGCCGCGCGCCCCTCCCAGCCACCCTCGGCGCCCCCCGGAGCGCCAAGAACCCTCGTGCCGCTCCTCGCGACTGCAACAGATGTCCAGAAGCGGCTTTTGGGGCTGGTGGGGATTGGATTTCCGGCTCGGTGGCCCCTGTCGCTTCTGGACGTCTGTTGCGGTTGTGGGGAGCCGAGGAGAGTGTGGAGGGGAGCGCGCGACGGTTCTTGGCGCTCCGGGAGGCGGGAGAGGCGCGCGGTTTGATTTCTCCTCCCTGGACGTCGCGGCGGCGGCGGCCCCGGGCGCACCGATCTCTGTGTTTTTCGCATCGGTGCGTGCTGCAAGAGCATGCCCCGATGCGAAGGGTGCGGGGATCGGTGCGCTTGGGGCTGCTGCTGCGGCGTCCAGGGAGGAGAGGCCGGGCCGCGCGCCTCTCCCGCTTCCCGGAGCGCCGGGGGCCGTCGCGCGCTCTTCTCCGCGCTCTCCTCGGCTCCTCACAGCTGCGGTGGACGTCCAGAGGCGACAGGGGCTGTCGAGCTGGGGGTCCGGTCCCCATTGGCCCCAGGGGCCGCTTCTGGACATCTATTGCAGTCGCGAGGAGCAAAGCAGCTGGGAGATCTTTTTCCACATATAAAGCGCACCGGGTTATAAGCCGCACTGCCGATTTTGGATCAAATTTTAGGATTTTCAGTGCGGCTTATGGTCGTGAAAATACGGTAGTTAGGTAGGTAGATAAAGGGATAGAGAAAGAGAGAGAGATAGAGAAAAAAATGAGCACAAAATGACCCTTTTTAGCAAAAACGGGCTCATTTTTTGTCAAAGAAATTGCATGCATAGCCTTAGGGAGGCTTATAGAGTGCTGCTGGGGGCTGGGGGAAAACGGCCCATTTTTGGCTAATTTCTACCCTCCACAGCCCCCAAGAGCTCTCTGAAAGCCTCCATAAGGGTATGCACGGCCATTTTGGTGAAGGGCAGAGCTTTGGGAGGCAAAAAATGCTGTATTCGTTGTATAAGACGCACCCAGATTTTCAGCCTCTTTTTTGAGGAAAAAAGGTGCGTCTTATACTCTGAAAAATACGGTAGCTGCAGGACAATTCAATTCAATTCAATTGTTTAAAATAATTAAACCATTATTTTAGTTTTTGTCATTGTTCTGTCCCTTTATTGCATCTGTTAGTTCCCACATGGTTACTTTTCGTTATTTAGTATAATTCTAAAATTTTCTGGGACTTTAGGTAGGTTGGCTTCTTCTGTTGTGTAATTTTTTCCATAGATTTATTTTTTGTATCATATAACTTTTCATAATATTCTTTAACTATTTCTGTTATTGACTCATTTTGCAAATGTGTGTGACATTCCCATTTCACTTTGTCCATCCTTTTGCATTCTTTCTTTAGTGATTTTATTCTACTACTTCTTCAATTTTAGTCTAACTCTTGTCCTATGGTACATTGTCCTGTGGCAAGTTGGCCATGGCAAATTGGCTGCAGTGAATTGGCCACAGTGAATTGGCATAGGGATCAAATAGTCATGTTGTCGTGGTGGCTCAGTGGCTAAGATTCTGAGCTTGTCGATCAGAAAGGTCGGCACTTTGATGGTTCAAATCCCTTGTGCCGCATAACAGAGTGAGCTCCCATTAATTGTCCTAGCTTCTGCCAACCTAGCAGTTTGAAAACACGTAAAAAATGCAAGTAGAAAAATAGGGACAACCTTTGATGGGAAGGTAACAGCATTCCGTGCCCCTTCAGTGCTTAGTCATGCTGGCCGCATGACCACAGAGATGTCTTCGGACAGCTCTGGCTCTTCGGCTTTGAAACGGAGATGAGCACCTCCCCCAAGAGTCAGTAACGACTAGTATATATGTGCGAGGGGAACCTTTACTTTTAGCATGGCTCCAAGGGTGTATATTTATGCATCTGATGAACGAATGTGAACTGGCTTTGGACTGATCTGACCATGGAACTACCTGAAAGAGGCCTTACAATGCTAAAAACAACCTCCTTCTTTTCATCTGATGGATTGTGGCTTGCAAAGGTAGATGCTGCTTGAGTGCTACTGCCTGTCTTTGCAAGCTTTGAATAAATAAAGCTATACTCACCTTTCAGTTTCACTGCTGGGAAAGAGGATTTTTATCTTAGAGCAACCTCTCCAACCAAGGAGACGTTTTGCATATATACATAATGTTCATAAGAATTTTGACTAAATATAATGGATTTGGAGGCAATTTTCCACATCTGTTGGGTTGTTGTTGTTGTTGTTGTTGTTGTTGTTGTTGTTTTGCACAAATGTATGTTAGGGGTGATTGATGTACACTGCATCAGAACATCCAGCAACTGAATCTTGACTTGTGACTTTCTCTCTATGTATTTGTCTTTGTGTGTTTTGTGTATGTGAGCGTGATAGATAGACAAATAGATGACAGAAAAGAGATGATAAGGATAAATGATAGAGGATGGCTGGAGAGTTAGATGATAGAGATAGATAGATAGATAGATAGATAGATAGATAGATAGATAGATAGATAGATAGATAGATAGACAGACAGACAGACAGACAGACAGACAGACAGACAGACAGACAGACAGACAGACAGACAGACATTTTTATAGAGATAGGTTTAGAATTTTGAAACTCAGTGTTTACATTAGAAAGCAAACTGATTAAAATATTCCCCCATTCCTTGCCAACTCAGATCAAGCCGCATTATGTGCAGTGGACTTTATTCCCTTGCAAAAATATTCAGGCATGTGATCTATAGCATCTGAATGCTGGCTTTGTGGCACATTTATCAAAAGAAACCACCCTCTGCCCCCAGTCTAATTTACATTAGGATTTTCTTTTCCGCCTACCTTTTATTTAGCACCCCAATCAAGTCACTCCCTAAAGCTCCTGGTAGCTAATGAAAATAACCATCTCTTTCTTTCCTATTACTTAGCTTCATGGAGCTTTCCATTTTCCTCCTTACCAGATTGCTTATGCTGTTAAAAAGCTTTCTAGTTATCACCAATATGGTTATTTATGTTGCCACTTAACCACATTGGCCTCTGAGGCTTGTTTTACATGGCTGGACTTTCTGGAGATATATTCTAATGCAGAGTTGTCTTCTTTTTCATTCGTTTTTCTTAAACTGCCAGAGCAAAAGTTCTGTGCACAACATATTAATAGGCCACCAAGAAGCGGGAGACTTTTTCTCTTTCTAAGTAGGTGAGACAGGCAACCTATTAAACATTGCCATCTCATGGGACTAAGGAAGCGTGCTTTGCCTGTTGTGGTTACACACAAACACACACACACACACAAACACACACACACACACACACACACACACACACACAGACGTTGTGGAACAACCTTCCCCCAGAAATATGATGGCATCTTCTTTATTTTATTTTTATCACACCCTAACTTAAGGCAGGGACATGGTGGCTCAGTGACTAAGACGCTGAGCTTGTCGATCAGAAAGGTTGGCAGTTTGGCGGTTCGAATCCCTAGCGCTGAGTAATCGAGTCAGCTCCCGTTACTTGTGCCAGCTTCTGCTAACCTAGCAGTTCAAAAGCATGTAAAAAATGCAAGTAGAAAAATAGGGACCACTTTGGTGGAACAGCGTTCCGTGCGCCTTCAGCATTTAGTCATGCCAGCCACATGATCATGGAGACGTCTTCAGACAGCGCTGGCTCTTCGGCTTTGAAACAGAGATGAGCACTGCCCCCTAGAGTCGGGAATGACTAGCAAATATGTGCGAGGGGAACCTTTACCTTTAACTTAAGGCATTGAACATACCTAATGATCCTCTCTTCTCCTGCGTTCTACATAACAAGGTTGTTGTTATGTGGAATACAAGAGAAGAGAGGATCATTAAGTGGGGCTTAGAGGGGATGACTAGCCCAAGGTCACCCAGCTGACTTTTATGCTTAAGGCAGGACTAGAACTCACCATCTCCTGATTTCTAGCCTGGTGCCTTAACCATTAGACCAAACCGGATATTAATTTTTTTGTTAGCATAGCAGCATTCTTGTCTAAAGGGTTATATTTTATTTGCTGTTGAAAACTATTGAAAACTATGTTATTTTATATGCAATATTCCCTAACACAAACTTTTTTTTTTCAGGCCATGCAATCTGTTTGTTATAAAAATAAAAACTGGAACTCTATGGTCAAGAGGCAAAGCTTTAGTGACAGAACAGCAGCTACTGTAAAAAAAAAATTGTTTTGTTTTGCTCTTAGCCTTTCAGAAAATCCCATCAATTTTCATGGAAGCCATTTTGAAAAACCCTGTTTTAGCAAATAGTACAGAATCTTTATAAACATTTCATTGTGTACCCAGTTTTTAATTGAACTTGTTCATGCACAGGGAAAAAAATGTGGATCATCCTGCTTTCGTTCTCTGGTGTTTTTTTATGCAAAATTCCTAACTAGAAAATATTTTGGACGAGGGGAGGGTAAAGAAAAACTATTGATTTTTTTAAAATGAAGAGTTTAGTTTCTTACACACATTTCAGGCTTTTTAATGTTCCTCTCCGATAGATTTTTTTTAATTGAAAAAGATGAACATAAACGGTCTTTGATGTATGTATTAATTCTATTGCCCAATCCAGAATGATTAGAACATCCACATAGACTTCCAGTGGAACTGAATCTGTATGTATTTAGGATTGGATTAATTTAGTTTTCGTTTCCTAGGAATTAAAGGGATGAGTTGCAGTTTACGGAGACATTTACTCACCTATGGTCAGATAGTATGTTTCAGTAAATCCCCAAGTAAACAAAACCGACACTGTCTCTGCATGGAACAAAGTTAAGCACAATCCAAATGCATTCAATTTATCTGTGGTTTGTTTACAAGTTCAAAATAAGGGAACAGGGAATACGGCAGGGCAAAAATTTGGATGCCTTTTCTATCAGTACTTTGTAATACTTCCTTTGGTAGAAATAAAACTTCAAAATGGTTCTTGTAGCTAGTTAAGAGTCCCTTTATTCTTGTATTTGAATATTTTTCTACTCTTCCTTGTTGAATTCTTCTAACTTAAAGTAAAGGAGCTATGGTGGTGCAGTGGTTAGAATGCAGTAACTCTGCCTTCCACTGACCAGCTCCAGGGTGACTCAGCCTTACATCTTTCCGAGGTGGGTAGAACAAGGACCCAGATTGTTGGGGCAAAATGCTGACTCTGTAAACTGCTTAGAGAGGGCTGTAAAGTACTATGAAGCAGTATATAAGTCTAAGCATTATTGTTATTGCTATAAAGTAAAGGTTTCCCCTGTCCAGTTGAATCCAACTCTAGGGGGCAGTGCTCATCTCTGTTTCTTAGCCAAGGCAGCCAGCATTGTCCGAAGACACTTCCATGGTCATGTGGCCAGCCTGACTATATGTTGAGGCCAGAAGGGGTATTCTACCAGTTCAGACCAGTTTGCCCAAACCAGTAGCAAAAATCATGGGTGGCCCCACCCAACAGCCTGGCTCTATGGCATCCCATTAAGGCCCTTTCTTCGCCAAAGCCCATGTATGGAAGGCTTAGCACACATGCGCACACTCACATTTGTGAACTGGTAGGGAAGGTAAGTAAATACCACCCCTGGTTGAGGTACACAGAACGTTTTTACCTAGTACCTATTTATCTCCTTGATTTGCATGCTTTCGAACACTAAATGGGTAGGAGCTGGGGCAAGTAATGGGAACTCATGCAACACTTGAGTCTTGAATCTGGGCTGTCATGCTTTCCAGTTGACAAGCTCAGTATCTTTAACCACTGACTCCTTGTCCCTCTCCACCATCTTCTAGCTTTGCTCTCTGCATAACCGGCATGATTTAGAAGTCACAACCCCCCACAGCCCCCTGAGGTCGAACACAATCCTGATGTGGCCCTCAATAGAATCAAGTTTGACACACCTGTGTTACAGTCTCCTTCCAGAGATAAATGTGGCTTACCAAGGATCTCACCTCATTTTATCAGCAGTGGAGTTGAAAGTGACAATAACTGTCTTAAACTCCACCTGGGGAATTTCAAAAATTGAGGTTATTCTTGAATTTAGAACTTTTAAGTCCTAAAGCAAAGCCCTCTCTGAGGGCACACAAGCTGTTGCCCCAGCTCATCTCTATCACACATGTGCACGCACCTCCTGCTGGGCAGCTGATTTTCAGGTCTCTGCTGTGCATACACGGGGGGCATGCACACATGTGTAGGGGTGAAGGGAGCACGGGGGATACGATACTCCCCCTATGGTCCGTTTTTGGTTCCAAGTGGCTGCAGGGAGGTGTGCCAGGCTCAAAATGGGGTGGGGGGTCGTGTGTGCATGCATGGAGGGTGGGGAGGATCAGGGGGATCATGCATGCATGCACAGGGAGGTGGAGCACACAGGGCAGTGTCAAGCGCACATTGCATTTTTGGTATGGGCACATGAGTGTGTTTGCTGTCGCATGTGCACTTTCGGCACACAATGACAAAAAGCCATCACTGACCTAGGTCTTTCTTTGGATGGTTTTGGGCTAGCTGGTTCATCTCCCGCAAACCTTTTTAAACTTTATCAAAGAGATGAGAAAAAAAAGAAGGCGGCAAAATCTATTAAAATATAGTGGGGAAATGAAACAACAGGTATCCCAGCATCAGTGAACACTTCGAGCTCCATTAACTTGTATGCAGTTTTGCACAATGCCCCGCGAAAACCACCGAGTCTCATAAAAGAGCAGTTTGCATATTTTGCGCTTCAGGAAAAAAAAAAAAGAGGAATAAGGATGATTCAAACAATCAGGGACAGGATGTCTTGAAGGAGGAAACAATAGGGGGTTGTGTTTCTTCCTTGTGTTCACTGATACATTGTTTAAAAAGTGTTTGATTGAATGCAAGAATTCCATAATCTCTCTCTTATTGCTCATAAGCTTTGGTGCCATAAACTTTCCTAAATGCTAAGTTTCTGAAAATGCTGTGCAGGCAGATGGCAAATATGTGCCTAAATTCTATCCCAAAGCTGCAAACATGGCCATCTGTTTCTGTACTATCTCTCCGCTGCTTGTCCATTGACAATGTTTAGACGGTATTTGTAAATATGATCCAACATTACATGCTCAAGCCCATGACTGCTCTTTCATGAAAACAGGAGCAGATTGAAGCTTCTTTCAACTCTTCCCAGGACTTGATGACTTCATTGGCCTTTGAACTCATGAGTCTAGCTGGCGATTTGGATATCACAAATGTTGTGTAACAAATGTGTTGCTGCATAATGGGAAAACCCAGACACGAAGCTCACTGCTAGACTAAAATGATTTTGGAGCACCCAGTCTGAGAAGGAACTTGGTGTCATACCTTTTAACAGCAATTGCAGAGCAAACAAAAATTGAGTTCAAATACAGCGATTGCAAACAGGAAGAACATATCAGAAGATGTGAAGATTTAAAAAAATAAATTTAAAGGGAAGAAAGTGTGTGTGTGGGAGGGTGCATAGAAGTATTTTAAAGCTAGGCTTTTTCTTAAATAGCTTTTTAAGAAACAATGTAAAAAGTGAGCATACCTTTCAATGTTTTGCTACCTAAACAATAAGAGTAAAATATTGTTGTTGATGATGATGATGATTTGGGTATCAAATGGCTCTGTAATTTCCATCCATTGTGTCTCAGGCAGATGTCGGTGGCACAGCCTATTTGGCCATCCTAGGTCACTATTGAAGAACTGTAAACCGGGGGAAAAACAATGTTCATGTGAGAAATGTTGGGAAAGGTGATGCAGTCCCGTCTTCCTTGGTCAGCTGCAACCGTTTCTGCAATCTGCTTCTTTTTAACTGGAAATCTTGGCAAGGAACTAAGAATCGGGAAGGAGGCTTTTGGGAGAATAGAAGCACTAAGCTACTCTTAATCATCACTCCTCTTCCACATATCACTTTGTGCACCTGTTTCTTTGCAGCTGTTCAGCAAACAACTGGCTGTTATCAAACCTATAACTCTAAACTCAGTGCACTCTTCCTTTCTGGGTTTGAGTCTCTCAGTTGTGCTTTCACAATAGTTGGGACATATGGCCAAGACACTCTTAGTCACCTAGCCTAGTTTTAAGGATCACTTGCATCTGACTGGCTGATATAACCAGAGTAGCCCTGCCTACAGATACTAGAAAGCAGCAACTTATTAGGGGAGAGAGAGAGAGAGAGAGAGGGAGGGAGGGAGGGAGGGAGGGAGGGAGGGAGGGAGATGAGAAAGAGAAGTCAACTCTGTGCAGGTCTCATCCTTAAACCCTCAGATCAGTTGTTTTTCTTGATACAAACTATTTTATCACAAAAAAAGGTAAGGAGGACAAAGAGACCTTCTGTTCAAGAGAATCTGTTCACCGAAGTATTGGTCCTCAGTGACCCTAACAGATTTGAGCCAAAGTCAGTTAGCAGATGGCAAAGGGGTGAGAGTGCGGGAAAGCATGGCTAATACTCAATAAAAGTGTTTGCCTTTGTCCTATTTTGAATTTTTGAAAACTGTGAAAGAATTAGACATTGAAACAGCTTTAAGAATATAAACTGGATATTGGTCTGCATTTTTAACTCAATGCTGTTTTAGGGTTACCCTTTTTTACTGGCTTTTAAAATGTGCTAGATCTGGTTTTCCAAGATTTGTTTAGAATTATGCCTGGTTTCAAGATCCTATCTCTCAGGAAAGATCTACCATTAGGCATATCAAGATAGCAGATAGTGGAGAATAAGGAAGAGGAAAGATGTTTGATAATTGCAGAGCATTGTGTCTCACGTGACTGCTCCTATGGTGAATATGCTGTACCATTACCACTTTTAGAATAAATCAAATTGCCAGTCCAATCAGGATATTGGGATTAAAGAATTTCTGGAACCTTAATATTCAGATAAACCACCCATCAATAGACACATTGAGGTAAACTATATTTACACACCGTTCCAAATAGACAATTAAAAAAAGAGAAGACCAAAACACATCCTCTCCAGCAGCCAACATTCAGATAAGCAGGAATTAATACTAGACAAACAAACAGAAAACAATATCCAAATCAAGGAACCACCAATAAGAAAACTGCCATCAAAACTGGCAGGGTAAGCTAGTGTATAAACAGGAAGCAAACCCCACATCCACTACAGAGGTGATATTCAGCAGATTCTGACCAGTTCTGGAGAACCAATAGCAGAAATTTTGAATAGTTCAGAGAACCGGTAAATACCACCTGTGACTGGCCCCGCCCCCATCTATTTTCTGCCTCCTGAGTCCCAGCAGATTGGGAGGGAATGGGAATTTTGCAGTAACTTTCCCCCAGAGTGGGGTGGAAATGGAAATTTTACAGTATCCTTCCCCTACCACGCCCACCAAGCCATGCCATACTTACCAAGCCATGCCCACAGAATCGGTAGTAAAAAATTTTGAATCCCACCATTGATCTACTAGTCCCTGATGATATTACCTAGTTAGGTAATGAAATGTATGCAAGCAAATAACTAAGCTTGGAAAGCAGTTTTCCACAGCATGGGTTTTTCAGTTATCACTATCACTGCCTATGTGTTAATATTGCTTTGTTTTGCCAAGCCCACAAATACTTATTTGGCCAAAGTGCTCACAATAATTATAGGGAAATTCAGCATCTCTGGCAAGATGTCCAGCATGGAATACAATATACCATGTTTCAGCAATGAACAGTTTTAGAAATAAGTATGATGATCTGTTTCTTTTCAGTTTGTCATTATCATGTTTAATATTACTTCCTTCTCATGAGAAAAGTTCAGGGACATCCCAATATTTTCATAGAACACGTATTGTATTTGTGAATCTGAATCTACCCACCAATCCCCAAGGGGTCCATGGACCAATGATAAACCACTTTATCTAGCATCTGATTTAGATATTCCATATCATAAATGTCAAATCCATCAAATTACACCCAGCAAAGAGGTATTTTTTCTTTCTTTTTAAATCCAGGAAAGATATTTTCCATTAACAAATTCCATTGCCTGGCTGTGTTATTAATGACCAGTTTCTGGCTAACCTTCAAAAACTGTCCTGTCTATCATTCATTGCAGTAAGGAAGGTTGAATGTCATCAGAGCATTGAAACTCACCAGAAAGCTACAGAAATGAATAGCTGCCATTTAGAACTAAGGGAGAAAAGAAAGTATTATATCAGGGCAGCCTGCCTTGTACCTTGCTGATGGGGGTTTATTCAGTATTTCCATGCATACCAAGTAATGAAAAAAACTGTAACATCTACATAGATGTTCCTGCAATAAACTTTTCATAACCCTTTTTCATTCACTGAAGCTGTCATTGGTGGCATACTTGACTGTTGTTGTTAGTTGCGAAGTCATGTCTGACCCATCACAACCCCATGGACAACGTTTCTCCAGGCCTTCCCTACCATCCTCTGTAATCCATTTAAGATCATGCTGGCTGCTTTGGTGACTCCATCCAGCCACCTCATTCTCTGTCATCCCCTCCTTCTTTTGCCCTCAGTCTTTCCCAGTATTAGGCTCTTCTCCAGTGAGTCCTTCCTTCTCATTTGGTGGCCAAAGTATTTGTGTTTCATCTTCAGGATCTGGCCTTGTATAGTATAGTATAGTCTTTATTGTCATTGTACAAAATAAATACAATGAAATTGGTTTTAGCCTCACTGGTGCAAAATTATAGTGGAAACGAAAAAAGAAAGAAAAAGAAAAAAAACTAGTCATACATTTCTGCGTGTGCATGGAGTGATTGTGGTTGTATTTAAAAGTCTGACAGCCCAAGGATAGAAACTATTTTTAAACCTATTTGTTCGGCTGGCTATACTTTGATGTTTTCTGCCGAATGGTAGAAGTGTGAAGAGACACAGACTAGGGTGTGAATCATCTTTGAGTATCTTCCTTACTCTGCTAAAGCAGCAAGACCTGGCGATGTCATCCAGTGGTGTTAGAGGGCTACCAATGGTTTCTTGTGCTGAATTGATCACTCTCTGTAGTCAGCTGTTAAACCAGTATACCATACTATAATGCAATATGTGAGGACACTTTCTATGGTGGACCGATACAAAGAGGTCATTAACCATTGTTCCACCTGATTTTTTCACAGGACTCTAAGGAAATGAAGTCTCTGTTGGGCCTTTCCAATCACCAGGGATGTATTGTTTTTCCAGGTGAGATCTTGACTAATAAGCACTCTCTAAAGAGCAGTCAGGGTTGATCTCCTCTAGGACTGACTGGTTTGATTGCCTTGCTGTCCAAGGGACTCGCAGGAGTCTTCTCCAGCACCAGAGTTCAAAGTCCTCAATTCCTTCTTTCTTATGGTCCAACTTTCACATACTTCATTAGGTATCCTTTAATGGTGATACAGTGTGAACATCAAGAAACAGAGGGAATTAGTTGCTATATTTTTGTCTTTTACCACATGATGATGGAAGAGAAAAGTCATATTTGTTTAACTCAAATGCGGCTTTTGCTTGGATGAGTTTTCTCATCTGCACATTCTTTCTGCAGAACTCTAGTTATAAGTGTCCTGGGCCTATTCAAACCAATGAACCAGAATTAAAAGGTCCATTATCTGTTTGCTTAATCCCCAGTTCCAGCCATTTCCTACAAATTAAGCTGTGCTTAATGCATGATTTACTTTTACAGATATATGTCAATAAGAAGACAACTAGCTTGGTTTTGGTACCGAGAGGATTAAAGCCAGAGGGCTCTCAGATATGGCAGAAATGTACTTTGTTTTGGTAAGCCCTGTGATATGGATTTAACTATTCTGACAAATCTAACTATTTTCAATGAGTTTATAAATCAAGTATTGCAAAGAATCACATCTTCCTCCTCTCCACAATGTATAACCCAAGTATGAACATAGAAAGCAAATAAAAACTTTATGATAAGAATTGAAAAATTATAAGAATTTAACTTTTACAACATATTAGTACATTAAAACAGGTGTTTGTGATGCAAAATCTTCAAATAGGAGTATCACATGCCCTGATGAAAAAAAAATTGCAAAAAGTGACTTGGGGAAAATTGCCTCACCAATATATTAAAGTGAAAATTAGTTGGTCCATCCATCAGTCTTTCTGCAATTTACTTTTTCTCTTCATTAAGTATATATAATTTAATTTCCCTTGATTAACTACTAACCTTCAGTAAGAAAGCCTGTTTTGTTTAGTGGATAAATACACCAAGCTGGAAAGAGGGGACTGTAAGTTCTATCCTGTCTAAGGCACAAAGCCAACTGGATGACCTTAGGCCAGACACTCTATCTCAACCTTAGGAACGAGGCAATGGCAAACCATTTTCAAACTCTTGCCAAGAAAACTATGGGGACATGTTCAGATCATCACCAGTATTCTAGTGACTAATAGGAAATCTTCTGTAGGAGAACCTGACTAGGTGGCTCAGTAGCTAAGACACTGAGCTTGTCGATCAGAAAGGTTAGCAGTTCAGTGGTTCAAATCCCTAGTACAGATCTCCTGCATGAGCAGAGGTTTGGACTAGATGACCTACAAGGTCCCTTCCAACTCTGTTACTGTTAGATGACCAGCTTGAGCTTGAGGGAGGAGCCAAATGTATCATCAGTCCTGAGTCCCTTCCTACCTACAAGAGACCTTGAATTCCTTTGACTCTTATCAACCACCAATTTACTTTGATTGTTAGTAGTTCAGGTTCTTGTAGAAAGCTTAAACTTGCCATAGAGCTTTTGACTAATTTGAACTGCCTAGATTTTCTTATTTCTCTGTTGCTTGACACCTTTAATAAAAAGAATTGTATTTGGCTGTTCAAGATACCTTTAAAAACAAGTAACTAACAGAGGTAAGTGATTATTAAAGATATTATAAATCAGTGCAATGCAATTATTAGTCCAGTCTTTGTAAAAAAAAAAACATCCCACCAATCAGTTTACCAATAGACATTTTAGCTAAATAGAGACAAATCCAATCTATTACATGGAGGAATAGTGGGCTGCCTCCTCCTTAATTATAATAATGTGGCAAATGAAATTGTCTCCCTGCTTAACATTGGTTGTCTGAAATAGAAGCCTAAGGTTTAAGCTCAGATGGAAACATTCATGTGTATGCAAAACTTTCCTAGTGTAGGTTATTGCCCTACAGGCATAGTGTCCATCCCTTCACTAACACTATTAGTGCAAATGAAAGGCAGGAAGAGTTGTGAGCTAGTTCTAATGTGGTGGGTAGAATATGCAAAGGCAGAAGTCTTTGAAAGAAGTCTCAAGAGAAGTACGGAAACTGATGTGATTCATTGTATGATACCCCTAGTTCTGACTTATTGTCTGCAGCTGGAAAGGGGAACCGAGATTGTACTGTGATGTGATGGTAGCCACAACACATTCTTTTTTTTTAGTAATTTTTTTTATTTTTTCATGTTCATAATATATAATCACATGTATACTATTACATAGCCAACATCATTTTGTATTATTAAATGTTTACATCAATTCATCTTACCATCAACTCCCAAAACACAATTATTAGCTCTTCTGCTCTCCATACACCATATTTGTCCTTATCTATCACTTTCTTTTCCCTCTCTCCTCCCCCTCCCTACCTCCTTTCTTCCCTCTGTCAACCTTCTCTACTCTACTTCCCCTTCCTCTCTCCTTCTCCTCTCCCCCCTTTCCACTCCTCATTTCTCTCCTCCTCTTCCCCCCTCCTTGTCCTCTCTCTTATTCCTCTCTTCATCCCGTAGCTCTCTCCTTTTCTTTCCACTCTTCATCTCATTTACTTGGTGTATTTCAGCTTCTGAGCAAGCTCCATTTTATGTTGATGGTATTTATAGTTCCTTTTCGATATACATATTTAATTTTAACATATATTCTCCTCTTTTCTTAAAAAAATAGAACAAAAAAGTATACATATATAGTCATTGTACTTTAAAAAAATGCAGCCTAATTTTGGTCGAGATGTAGACCTGGTTACAATTCCCAGCTATTCTCATCATTATCTTTATATAATTATACATCCTTGCAAGCCCCCAATTTGTGATTCTGTCTTTAAATCCCAGTAATTTCCCACAACACATTCTGAGGAAGTGAAAAGTGTTTGTGTGGGTTTTTAAAAACCGTTTCTTGATTTGCATCTGCTGAAACCTATCACACAGACTGTGAATGGATGGATGGGTTCCCCCCTCTCCCCCAAAAAAGTATTTAAATGATTTGGGGAAGATATCTGCATAAATAAATAAGCATGGGCAACAAGCACACACATAACACACACACACACATTTATTATTCAATTTTTATCCCACTTTTATTACTTTTATAAGTCATTCAAGGAGGGGAACATACCTAAAACAGGTAGTTCCCAACTTACCACTCCAATTGAGCTCAAAATTTTTGTTGTAAAGTGAAACAGTTGTTAAGTGAGTTCGGTTCCATTTTATGAGTTTTCCTGCCCCAGTTGTTAAGTAAATCACTACAGTTGTTAAATTAGTAGCATGGTTGTTAAGTGAATCTGGATTCCCCATTGACTTTGCTTGTCAGATGGTCAAAAAATGGGTTCTCATGATCCCGGGGATACTGTGACCATCATAAATATGAGTCAAGCTTCTAAATTTTGATCATGTGACCATGGGAATGCTGCAACGGTCATAAGTGTGAAAAGTGGTTATAAGTCACTTATTTCAGTGCCGTTGTAACTTTGAAAGTCACTAAATGAACTGTGGTAAAGCAAGGAGTATCTGTATTTCTTTCTTCTATATTCTCCATAATTCTTCCACCCCACTCCACTCCTGGGAGATGGGTTGGGCTGAGAGACAGTGACTGGCCCAAAGTCACCCAGCTGGTTTTCATGCCTAAGGCAGAACTAGAACTCACAGTCTCCTGGTTTCTGCATCAGCACCTACCACTACACCAAACTGGCTCTCAGTGTACTTGTCACTGCACAGAAAAGAAGAAATGAATCTAACCAACAAATACTTCCACTTCTTTGCTTGCTTGTACAGGTGAACCTTCTTTTACACACAGAGTTCCCAGACTGACTGGGAAATTCTGGGAGTTGAAGTCCACACATTTTTAAAGTTCCCATAATTGAGAAGCAGTGCACTCAATGAAAAATGCAGCTTAGCTGTTTGATATCCACAAGGAGGCCTGTTTCTGCATGTTATATTCTCTGCATGAAAAGAATTAGATTCCCCTTGTGTATGTCTTTTAGTTTATTTATATTGTGATACCACAAATGCTTTCTTAGAACTAAGCCCCACTGATCTTAATGGAGCTTACTCCCAGCTGAGCCATATAGTGTTGCAGTCATCATAGATGGAAAAGCTGTTTGTTTGTTTAAAGCATTTATAAAATCCTAGCTGCTTTTCTGAATGACTTTGAAAGGTTCGCAAACAAATTGCGCTGATTTTGAATAATTACCTCTTTGGAACAATAGGCAATTTTACTACCTCATTTGCAGACTAGTGAGCAGCTTCTGTCCACTATGGGGAAACAATCAGAAACTTGGCTGCTATATCAAACAGGCAATAAAATAGCTTATTTAGCAAATTAAATTAGAAATTTTAATTTACTTGCTTTGCAGAGTCAGCAACAGTGGGATTGCTTGAAGATGTACTAAAAATATTTTGATGGAAATGTTATAAATCTTTGAAAAAATATCTTACAGAAAATGTAAGTCCATTTCTGTTCAATCATATCTTCAGAATATTCATTCCTCTTAAAGTGATATGCATGTTTCATTTTATTCTCTTATGTATTTATAGAAGTATTGTGAAATCTTCCTTCCTTCCTTCCTTCCTTCCTTCCTTCCTTCCTTCCTTCCTTCCTTCCTTCCTTCCTTCCTTCCTTCCTTCCTCCATCTGCTTATATTATAGGCTATAGAAAACATATGAGATTTAGTCCATCAATTGAATAACCCAATAAACTAGTGCACAATAAATAAACTATTAACTAGTACACAGTGTAGGAAATACAAACTATTAATAAGAAATAATATATCATTGGCATACAATGACCACTAGCAGTCAACTCGAGTCCTGGTTATAGGTATTGTAGCTTCCCATTTTTTAATAAGGCAGTGTTAGTGTTAGGTTTTTGAATATCAAATTAAAAATTTAAAAAAATATTATTGATGTCTTCCAATAGAGATAGATAGATAGATAGATAGATAGATAGATAGATAGATAGATAGGTAGGTAGGTAGGTAGGTAGGTAGGTAGGTAGGTAGGTAGGTAGGTAGGTAGGTAGGTAGGTAGGTAGGTAGGTAGATAGATAGATAGATAGATAGATAGATAGATAGATAGATAGATAGATTTAATTGGCTCTATGGATGGATGTTTAATCCTCTTCTAATAATAAAAAGTATCAGATTCTGAGTAGAATACTCATATTAATCTAATTAACAAAAGAAGAAGGAAATGCATATTTAAAGCTTCTTCAACATCCAAGGAGACCATCACTCAGGTTCATATTTTCTGAATACGCATCCAGAATGTCAGTTAGTTCTTTAGAATTATCAGACCTTCAGTAATAATTTATAAAGGCAGTTTGTGCAGGATGAATGATCATAAGCATTACTCCCTACAGTCTACCTACCAGGGTCACTGTCAACCCTTTTATATCATTATTTTAGTTTAAGCAGTCAGAGGCTCTTTTTCATCCTTCAAAATCATAGTTACCAAAATCCTACTGAAGGACGTTGGGAAAAAGATTTATTTAAGAAGTGGTTTTTGTAGATCTCTCATAATAATGGGGCGGAAAAAAATCAATATACATCTTATTTCATTCAATGAGATAACCATCCAGAACAAAAGCTTTTCCTGTTTTTATACTTTCAATAGAATCTATAATTTCTTGGAAAAATAAGAATGTAGCTGAAGAAGTCGCTTGCCTCATGCTTAATCTCACTGAGAACTATTTTATTCAAAAGATTAATTTCTTTGGTTATGTTTGACTTGATCTTTTATAGTCGAGAATACATTAATTTTCAAAATGTTGACTTGTTAAACCATAATCATTATATACTTTACACTGGGTGTCCTTAATAATAAAGATAATTGGTGTGTACCAAGGACCCGTGGGTAGCCAGAAGAACTGAGGCAGAGACAGGAATAAAAGGCTAACAAGTTTATTCCCTTAAAGTACAAGCTAACACTTCAGAACCGGCTTAGATAGGAACGCGCGCTGCTCGTTTGGACAGCTCCCTATTTATAGAGGAGCTGTCAAACGATCAGCCAATCGGCTGTCGAGCGCTTTCCCGCTCAAACCTTTAGTCAGCGCAAACTCAGAACACAACACTCCTCCCCCCTTAAGTTCGCGCAGGCGTAGTCCTGCAAGTAAGCTGGACGCCGCCTGATGCGGCCTGATGCCCTAGGCCCTTCTGCTTCGCTTGGAGGCTCTGGCTGTTCGACCGAGGACTCTGCATCGGAGGACGGCGATCGCCTGGGCCGCTGGAGAACGCAGGATGGTGCTGGCCCACCAGGTAAGTCGCCGCTTCGGTTTGGGACTGAGGCTGCCGGATCGCGGTTGACCTCCTCGTTTCCTGGCTCTGCGTTGGTTGTCGTGCCCGTCTGGGTTGGCAGGTCGGTTGACTGCTGCTGGCTTGTTGGAGGTTGGTGCCTGCTCCGCAACTGGTCGCAATGGCGCTTCCAGACTCTGCCGTCGAGGAGCCTGACCCTGTAGGAGCAGGGCCCGGTCTGATCGGTTATTATGCCCGGTAGCCACAAGGGATGTCCTACATAATTCCGGGCATACACTGCCTCCCCCTGGCTGAAGGAACGGGGTCCCCCCCGGGAATCTAACGGGGTGGCCACGGAGTAAGTGGGGTGCAAACGGTCTAAGGTTGTCCGCAGTCGGCGTCCCATAAGGAGCTCGGCCGGGCTAGTGTTAGTCTCTGGCGAGGGAGTCGTATGTTGGGCGAGTAAAAAAGCGTCAATCCTTTCCTGCCAGGGAAGGTGGTCTAGCTTGGCCAGAGACTCTTTGACGGAGCGGACAGCGCGCTCCGCCGAGCCATTGCTAGCGGGGTGGAACGGGGAGGTGAGGGCATGTCGGATGCCTTGGGAAGCAAGGAAGGCTTCAAACTTGGCAGCTGTCAGTTGCGGTCCATTGTCGGACACCAACACGTCGGGCAGGCCATGGGTGGCAAATAAGCGACGCAGGGTCGCTATTAGCGCATCTGCAGTGGTAGTGGACATGTGGACGACCTCGAGCCATTTCGAGAAAGCATCCACAACGACAAGGAGCATGCGGCCGTGAATTGGGCCAGCAAAATCAATGTGAATGCGGGACCATGGAGCCGAAGGTGGCTCCCACGATCGCGGCTCAGCTTTTGGTGGCAGCGCCTGGGCACTTTGGCATTTCAGGCAGCCGGCGACATGGTCGGCGATGCCTTGGTCTAGCTTAGGCCACCATACATAACTTCTACCTAAGGCTTTCATCCGGACAATTCCCGGGTGAGCGTGATGAAGCTGCCGCAAGACAGTAGTCCTCAGTGAGGCAGGTACGACAACCCTATGGCCCCATAGCAAACAGCCGCGCTGAACGGAGAGCTCCGCTAGGCGAGATTTAAAGGGAAGGTAAACGGTGTCTACGGGGTCCTTTGGCCACCCCCGCCTAACCCAGTCTAGCACCCGGGAAATTACCTGATCCCTTGCGGACTCCCGGGCGATGTCGGCGGCAGAGAGAGGAAGATTGAGGTCGTCGATTAGGAAGACCGGCGCGGCAGCAGCAGGGTCGTCCACGGCCTCTGGCAGGGGGCAGCGGCTGAGAGCATCAGCGTGGGCGATCTGCTTCCCTGGTCTGTGGTTCAGCTGATAATCGTAGGAGGCCAGGAACACGAACCAGCGGGTCATGCGTGGGGAGAGAACCTGTGGGGCAGGGCGATCTCCTGCCATCAGCCCTAGCAGGGGCTTGTGATCGGTGACAATTTGGAATGGGCGGCCGTACAAGTAATGGTGGAACCGGCGCACCCCAGCCACAATGGCAAGAGCCTCTTTATCAATTTGGGCATAGTTACGTTCAGCGGCAGAGAGCGTGCGGGAAAAATAGGCAACTGGCACCTCTGCTCCGCTGGGTAACTGATGAGACAGGACGGCGCCCACCCCATAGGGTGAAGCGTCACAAGCGAGCACAAGGGGCAAATGCTCGCTGTACTGCACCAGCACATCGTTGGAAACAAGCAGGTGCTTGACTGCTATGAATGCGGATGCTTCCCGGCGGCCCCACACCCAAGGGGCACCCGAGTCAAGGAGGCGATGCAGTGGCTCAGCGACTGTCGCCTTGTGGGGAAGGAAGACAGCGTAAAAATTAAGTAGGCCTAAAAAGGCCTGTAATTCAGCTCTGTTTTTCGGAGTAGGGGCCTCAACGATGGCTTTGGTTTTGGCAGCCGTGGGGTGGATGCCCTTGCCATCGATGAGGAACCCTAAGAATTCTATCTGGGATACCGCAACCTGGCATTTGTCTCTCTTAACCTTCAGGCCCACTTTCTGGAATCTTTGGAGAACCATGCGCAAACGTGCCATGAGTTCCTCCATGGAGGTGGCTGAAACAAGGACGTCGTCGAAATAGGGGACGACGCCTTGTAGTCCTTGGAGCAGCCTCTCCATTAAGCTCTGGAACAGTCCCGGGGCAATGCTGACCCCAAACTGCAGTCTGCGGCAACGGAACGCACCTCGGTGCGTGACAATTGTCTGTGCTTCAGCGGCTTCATCGTCCACGACCAGCTGTTGATAGGCTTGGGCGAGGTCGAGCTTCGCGAACACAGTCCCCTCGCCCAAGGTGTGCAGCAGATGTTGAACCACCGGTACTGGGTATGCGTGGGAAGGCAAGGCACGGTTGATGGAGCAGCGGTAATCAGCGCAAATCCTCACGCTGCCATCCGGCTTGATGGGTAGCACAATGGGTGTTTCCCATCTGGCATGGTCCACTGGCTCCAAAATGCCCTGAGCCACTAACTTGTCCAGTTCAGCGTCCACTTTTGGTTTGAGGGCGATGGGCACCCGGCGAGGCTTCATCCGCACCGGCTGTACGGACGGGTCGAGGTTAAAGGAAACCGGCGTGCCCGTGTACTTGCCTAATCTGCCATCGAAGACTTCGGGGAACTCGTTGACCAGGCAGTCGAGTGCGTTGGAGCTGAGGTGGTGAATTCCGTTGATCTGCAGACCCAGGGACTGGAACCAGTCGAGGCCGAGAAGGCTGGGCAGCCGTCCGTCGACTACGATGAGGGGTAGGCGGCCGTCAAACCCCTTGAACTGCACTCTGACCTTGCGGGTGCCAATTATTGGGATCAGGTTGCCCTGATAGTCTCTCAGTGTGATATGGCAATCGTTCAGCTGGCGTTTCGAAAGCTGCGGCACGATGCGTTTGATGGTGCTCCATGACACGATGGATGTGGCAGACCCAGTGTCGAGCTCCATCTCGCAGGGCTTCCCCTCGACCATGACTGTCAGTTGAATTTTCTTCTGAAGTTGGTTGCACGAGAGACTATGGTGAGAGTTACGGAGAATGGAATGGCAGTCCACTCTCGCTTTCTTAGGGCCCTCTGTTCTGGGACGATATGGCCGCGACCTCTCAGTCTGTGACTCGGACGAGGACATGGGCTGTGCGGCTCGGCACACTCGAGCGATGTGACCTTTCCTGCCACAGCGCTGGCAGAGGGCTTGCCTGAATCTGCACTCAGCTCTTTCGTGGTTACCTCCGCAACCACTACATGCAGATTTAGGCCTGCCCTTTTTCCGTTGCCAGCTCTTTCTGCTCGCCTCATCAAGGCGGTTGATGTCCTCATTATCTGCTTCAGCATCGGAATCTTCGCTTTCCGAGTCTGGCTGGCTGGTTACTGTGTTAAAGGCATTGGCAGGCTGCGCGGCGTTGGTGGCCCGGGCTTTCGCGATGGTGGCTAGGGAAGCAGCAGCTATTTCGGAGGCTCGAACTTCTTCGAAGGCCTTCTGGAACGACAAGTCTGATTTTGTTAGCAGCCTCTTCTGTAATTTGAGGTCGCGGAGGCCACACACTAAACGGTCGAGAAGGGCTTCATCTAAGTCCCGGAACTCGCAGTGCAGGGCGGCGGATCGTAGGGCAGCAACGTAGGCACTCACAGACTCCCCCTCAGCTTGGCTGCGCTGATGGAAGGCGTGCCGGCTGGCTATCTTAGACGGGGACGGAGCGTAATGGCTCTTCAGTTTGGCCATTAGCTCAGGCCACGGAACGGCCTTTATCGGGTCAGGAGCTGTCAGAGCTCTGGCTGTGTGGAAAACGTCTGAGCCACACACCGACAAGAAAAACGCGCATTTCCTCTCATCTGTCAGCTCGGTAAGGTCGTGTGCGACCAGGAAGCATTCAAATCGAGCCGTGTACGACTCCCATGTCTCGGCTCCATAGTTGAATGGCGCGAAATTTAACGTGGCCATTCCTGTCAGAACCAACGACGTCTCGTCGCGGTATGATTAAGCGCGGTTCTAGTGACTCAGCGAGTGACTTCAGCTATCAGTGACTTCAGCTTCTCGTACCTCAGTTTGGCAATCCCACCCTCGTCGCCAGTGGTGTGTACCAAGGACCCGTGGGTAGCCAGAAGAACTGAGGCAGAGACAGGAATAAAAGGCTAACAAGTTTATTCCCTTAAAGTACAAGCTAACACTTCAGAACCGGCTTAGATAGGAACGCGCGCTGCTCGTTTGGACAGCTCCCTATTTATAGAGGAGCTGTCAAACGATCAGCCAATCGGCTGTCGAGCGCTTTCCCGCTCAAACCTTTAGTCAGCGCAAACTCAGAACACAACACTCCTCCCCCCTTAAGTTCGCGCAGGCGTAGTCCTGCAAGTAAGCTGGACGCCGCCTGATGCGGCCTGATGCCCTAGGCCCTTCTGCTTCGCTTGGAGGCTCTGGCTGTTCGACCGAGGACTCTGCATCGGAGGACGGCGATCGCCAGTGGTGTGTACCAAGGACCCGTGGGTAGCCAGAAGAACTGAGGCAGAGACAGGAATAAAAGGCTAACAAGTTTATTCCCTTAAAGTACAAGCTAACACTTCAGAACCGGCTTAGATAGGAACGCGCGCTGCTCGTTTGGACAGCTCCCTATTTATAGAGGAGCTGTCAAACGATCAGCCAATCGGCTGTCGAGCGCTTTCCCGCTCAAACCTTTAGTCAGCGCAAACTCAGAACACAACAATAATGGTACAGTTGTAACTGTTTCAGCCAAGAGACTACTTATTCCCTTCAATCTCCATATCTTTTCTTTATATGATTCAATGAATATTTTGTTTCAAGTACATAAAGGGAATTTCGTTTCTGTTTCGCACCAATAAAAGCTTTTTTATAATTCGGATGTAGGTCATCTTGTATGTGTTTTCAAAAGTTTTCTTACTTTTCCCTCTACTTTTCAGCTTTTTTCCCCCATGATGCATTAATACTAATTTTGCCATAGATAAAAAACTGCCCTAAGACATTCCAAACAGAAAATAAATTTGCAGAATGAGTCTTGCTAGGATGAATATCTTCAAACACCTGTCCTATCAAACATTAGTAATTATTTACACTAAGTATAAAATGGATTGGGGATTAATTGGCATTACTGGAAATATTCATATATCAATTAATGTAAGAAACAGCAAGATAATCCCTTGTGGAAGAACATGCATTTCCTAGAAAAAAAAAACTTCAGATTTTAAGTTTCCTGATTTGGTGAAAGACTGTTTCTCTAGGACAGACTTTTATGTTCCAAGAAACTAATAAAGTAGCATATTGGACTAAAATATTTTTTTAAGTTTTAATGTGTAGGCATATGCATGCTCCAATATTTCTGTAGGTGAAAGAAAAAGAAAAGGTATTTATGTATCAGTAAGGGAGAATATTTGTAGTTCAGGGTTGAAATGAGGAGGTGCTCTCTGACTTCAGATGGGTTTTTGCAGACATTTCATTACCCAAACTAGGTAACATCATCAGTGCTAGTCTGCAAAAAAACCCAACAAGCTCAGAGAATACCATGGAGCCCTCATGTATATGTGTTGTGAAACCTCAATAACAAACAAGTAACAAAAAAAGGGTGGGAGAGAAGGGGAAGAATGGAGAGCCAGACCAAGATCTAAAGCAACAACAATAAACCATTTTTTAAAAAAACCTAAAAGAAGGAAGTCAAAACGAAATAAAACTATTCTGGATAGGTTTTACTGAAATCATAACAACTCCTTCTCCAGAGTTGGATTGGTGATTGCCTATTCCACATTTTAAAAAATGAAACTGTTAAAAAGACACTTGAAATATTGCCATTATTTAATTCAGATTAATTAAATTTGCTCTTGAATTATTATTGAAGAATATCCATGAAATATTTACTTCTTTGCTTTCTGTTCACGATTATAACTAGCTATGACTTATGCAGAATAAGGCCCCCTATTCAGAGGTGGTATTCAGCAGGTTCTGACCAGTTCTGGAGAACCAGTAGCAAAAATTATGAGTAGTTTGGAGAAACGGTAAATACCACCTTTGACTGGCCCTGCCCTCATCTATTCTCTGCCTCCCGAGTCCCAGCTGATCGGGAGGAAATGAAGATTTTGCAGTATCCTTCCCCTGCCATGCCCACCAAGCCACCCCACATAACCAGTAGTAAAAATCTTTGAATCCCACTACTGCCCCTATTGTATTTTTCAGGAATTTCCCAATAACAGAACAAACTTTTTGGGCTGAATGGAAATGGAAACCCATCTGATCAACACTTTTGGTTTCAAGTTTATAATCTGGTTGAAGTGGTAAAATTTCAGACAAACATTTTTTTCAAGAAAGCCACTGAAAGACCGATCTTCCTATATAATATAAGAACGTTTAGAAAATATATAGTTTTTTTCTTCAAGAAAATTTCTGCAGATGGCTCATTTTTTCATGAAGATTTTTACTTATTCTCAAAGTTTTTTCAGGTCTGTTGCAAATTGTTTATCACAATAATCAAACTGAATATTAATTCTCTGCTTTCAATTTTAAACAAAATAGCTTCAATTGTCTGTTCAAATCTTCAAATTTCTGGTTTAAATTCTCCACAAAATCTTTTATCTATATATAAATGGTCATTTGCATATCACTGGAAAGACCATTGAATGTAATGAGATCAGTTTAATTTTGATTTTTTTCTGATACCTATTAAATTTAGCCAAGATTATTACTGCATTCTCCCTCTTAAAAAGGTTAACATAATAAGGAATTCATTTTCTCAGTGGAGACCTTGGTGGTCTCCTAGGTTAGTTTTTTGCTTACAGCCATTTCATCACATAACTAGGTAACATCATCACTGCTCTTGCGTGTGGGGTTTATTTCCTGATTGTATTTAGTAGTTTGCATTGTTAGTGTGGATGGGGGTGTGGTTTTCTTTTCCCTTGGCAGTTCCTTGATTTCTCTTGATTTCTGTTTGTTTGTTTTTCTAGTATTAATCCATGCTTATCTGGGTATTTGCTCCTGGAGGGAACATGTTCTTTTTGTTTCCTTCTTTTATTGTCTCTTTTGAATGGTATGTAAATGAAGTTTTTTTTTCTATGTGTTTAATTATGGTTGATTTCTCTGAGTTCCAAATTTCCAAGAATTTTCTAATTTTCTTGGATTTAGCTTGGACTAAGATCTCGGTTTCCCAGTTGAAACAATGGTCTGCTAAATAGTCTGTTTACTGTTGTTAAATTAAGAAGTTCACATTGCATTTCCCCAATCTATTCAATCAGTTTAGATGAGTTCCTTATGGGGAATGGGATTGAAGTCCCTACAACCATAATAGGCTGCACTTAGAGGGAGGAGTTGCACATCATTGAGGCAATGATCTTAGCATTGAAGCTACGTTCTTTCAGTTATTATGTAGTATAATGCGTGTAGACCAGGAGTGTCAAACTTGCATCATCACGGTATCATCAGATGACATATCATAACTTTTTTCCCCTTTACTAAACCAGGCGTGGGCATGGCCAGTATGTGATGCATGTGGCCTGTGTGCCGCAAGTTTGTCAGCCCTGAATTAGACAGCACCAGAGGTGGGTTTCTGCCGGTTCAGCCTGGATCGGGAGAACCGGTAGTGGTGATGGTAGGAGCTCCGCCCACCCACCCGGAAACTTCTACATTTACACAGTACAATAATAATTAGCTCTGAGGTAATGATATTGTATTCTCTTCCCACCAAATATAATGTTTAGTTCTTCCTTTAGTTATGCAAGAGGAAAAATAATCAGCTTAGTTTTGTTCTATAAATATATTTACATAGATTGATATTCAATATTTTATTCAATATTCAGGTAAAGGATATATGATCCACCCCTGTACTGCAAGATATGGTGTTGTGGTCACTCCTAAAGTGGGCAACTTTGGACATGGAAGTATTTGAATATTGTAATACATTCACCCAGATCTGAACGATGCAACTGAATTTTAGTTTCTTAGATCATACAGGAAATATGTGTATTATGTACTATCCTGCACTTTCCTCATGTAAGGCAGGAATCTTCTGGATCAAATACATTCTTACTGGCCATGTGAGGATCATAAATAGTTGTGATCAAGACACCATAGAATATGATTACTTGGACAGAACAGATTTTTACCATCTTGTATAACTGCAGGATAATTGCTTTGGCACGAATAGAATTTTAGCACTTCCAGAAGTACCAATTTAGTTAAAACTGAATTAAACTAAACTTGTATGCCCATTTAAATCCTGTATATTTCTCTTTAAATGGCTTGTATTTGGACCTGCATAGTTCTGTATTTCCTGGAAACCTCTTAATCAGGCAATTTCTAATTAAACCACAAATTGCTGAAAGGCTGTGATCTCTTTACGAGTTTTCCAATGACAGGTGGGTGAGATTAGCAAAAGACTCTGTGTTTTTGTAGATATCACTTCCTTTCAGCCTCTCTAGGCCGGATTATATTGATGATTCAACAGGGTTGCTTGGTCTTCCAAGGCTGCCTCTAATCCATTCATCTACATCCATTTTTTCCCCCTGAGTTTCATACAACAAAAATAACAACTTACCAAAACATCAGAAGGCAGGCATTTAATCCAGGATGGAATTCTGGAGAATTACATAGTCACTCCAAGAAGTTCAAGATAATAATCCATTAACTGAATACGTTCAGTGTCTTATTTACACAAACAAACAAACAAACTAAATGAGATAGAGAATCTGTTGGCCACCTTGTGAATTTTAGAAAGCAAAATCAACCACCACTTCTGGAAAATTTCAGGGAACTTTTCCTAGCTTTTTTTCCCCCCAAAGAAAAAAGTAATATTAAATGTATGTATTTATTTATTATATTTATATGACAAGTATAAATTAAATTATAAATTAAAATTATAAATTGTTAAAATTTACATAACAAAGATTTTGTTATGGGCAGACTTCATCCTAGCGTGGATCTGCTGATAGTAAAACATCCATATTTACCTTCCATAAACTATCTTGCAGAATTCTTTTTAATCCTTAAGACTGGCAGATTTCCTCCCTCCTCCCTGTTTTTGAAATAATTCAAATTGTTGAAGGAACAGGTTTACAATGACCATGTATCCACATACCTTTGTACATCACTATTCAATTTAGAAAAATATTAACATCCCATACAAGAACATCATACATATATATATGTATATCAGTAGTGGGTTTCAATAAATTTTACTACCGGTTCTGTGGGCATGACTTGGTGGGAGTGGCATGATTTGATGGGCATGGCTTGGTGGGCATGGCAGGGCAAAGATACTGTAAAATCTCCATTCCCACCCCACTCTAGGGGAAGGTTACTGCAAAAT
Source organism: Thamnophis sirtalis (assembly GCF_051295495.1). Taxonomy (NCBI): domain Eukaryota; kingdom Metazoa; phylum Chordata; class Lepidosauria; order Squamata; family Natricidae; genus Thamnophis; species Thamnophis sirtalis. The sequence continues at coordinate 83,146,774 of NW_028261385.1, read as the reverse complement.
CCCCATTTCCTCCCGATCAGCTGGGACTCGGGAGGCAGAGAATAGATGGGGGCAGGGGCAGTCAGAGTGGTATTCACCGGTTTTCCAAACTACTCAAAATTTCTGCTATCAGTTCTCAAGAACTGGTCAGAACCTGCTGAATACTACCTCTAATACATATACATATTCTTTTGAATAAAAGGAATTTGTTTTCTGTCAAGCTGAATAACAATGGTACAGAAAGTTATTGACAAGTATATGAATGCAAACTTCATATTTGTGGGTACATTTACACATATAATTAATAGATACATGCATATGTAATAGATAGCAGTATGCAATAGACACATCTTCCACAAATTTGAAGATTTTTCTGCCTTTTTTCTATTTCCTGTAACAAAGACTGAAGTTAGACAAAGCAATTTGCTGTCCATATCTTCAGTTGTTTGCTGAAGATATGGGCTGGGAATCACAATCTATCTGAGATAAATCAACAGTTAGAATTTTTGCTGGCGTACGTTTTGTGATGGCATCTCAGGTGTCGACCTGAACGGCTGGGGAGAGACAGAGAGAGAGAGAAGCAAGCTCTGGTGATTTAAATAGGTTTAGATGGCAAGTAAGGCACAACTAAGTGAGTGACTACGCAGTCACTTCAAATCTGGGTAATGAAAATCCACTCTGCTTGGAAACAGAACCGCTCTTGTGGCATGACAAGTAGACAATGAGGAAAGAAAGGCTGATACCATTAAGAATGCTTAAGCAATGTCTGATGCTTAAGTGGAAACTGATATGTAATTGGCTTTTACTTAGTGGCATCGTAATTACACCCTAGTACTAAATAGATTTTAAGTTGTAAGTGATTCAGGATTTGAATATTCCCTCCAATGCAAACAGCTCTGTATTGGCCATCAAGCAGTGTGTTGGCTTGGAAGAATCTGCTTCCCTCCATCTTTCCTTCCTCGGTGATTTATAACAGCCAATTCTTATTTGATCTCTCCGAGAACCGGGTCACTGTTATTCTCCAAGGGTAAATCAGAGGCCCAATAATCTGCAACCAGCCCAAGGCAAGTGGAGAGATAGTTACAGCGTTGAAGCGTTTGACCCTGATATACAGATTAAAATCCAACCGAGGTCTCTGGAGAACAAATACCTAAAATTACCAAGCCAAAGGGCTGGCAGGTATTGAAAGGTCTCTCTGGTGTTTTCTGGCTGCTTCTTGCTAATCGCAACAATCCATCAAATCTGAAGATCTCGGGAGGGGGGGATGGCCGGGACCTGCCTGGCCTGAAGGGGAAAAATGCCAGACATAAAAGAGAAAGAAAAGGAAGGAGTCACTATATAGCAGGGTTTAGGAGAAGCTGCCTAGGGAAGAGGAGACTTACTGGCCCTCTAGAGGAACAGGGACTCAGTACAAAAGAAGGACCAGTTTTATCTTTGACTAAAAGCTCTTTGATGGACTCCTTCAGACAAAACAGCAATCAGAAACACCCTGGGAAACATATATATTCATTTTTTCCCTCAATAATATTGACAACAGCTGTAAATGTGACAATAATTTTTGTTTTTTGATAAAAACAGGAAATATTACAAAATAGTAAGAAAAGATTCTCTTTCTTTCTTTCTTTCTTTCTTTCTTCTTTTCTTTTCTTTTCTTTTTTTCTCCCTCCCTCCCTCCCTAATTTCATAAGAATTCTATTCATTGCCAACCTTTCTCTAGTATGACCAACATAATGGGAAAGAAAGAATATAAATAGCATGATAGGTTGTTGTTTTTTAAAGAAGCCAATGGATAAATAAAGCATTCTGAGTTCCAGAAAAAAATAAGGATGGAAAATGTATGGGTAGAAAGACAGAACCTTTTTTTAAACAAATAAGCAAGCCAGCATTTTACATACTAAGAAAAAACCCTCATTTGTATCTTGTGATATCTTAAAGACTGAGGTATTTGTGTCTCATCCTGTGTCAGAAATACAGGAACTGGTAAGTGAAAATCATTCATTTAAATTTAAGAAGATTAAAAACTTTAATATTGAGATTTATTATTTGATATTTGGTTGTGAAGTGGTAAAATAACACTTTAAAAGTTTTGTAAAGACTTAAACTGAACTTTAGTTTGAAGAGCTGGAAACATAATGGCAAATCTAACTGCCCATGATAGACAGAAACTATTAAAATAATATGGGTAGTCCTCATCTTACATTAGTTTAGGAACTGTTTGGATTTATGATGGCCTGAAAAAAATGAATTACGACCAGTCCTCACTCTTATAATTGTTGTAGTGCCCCTCTGGTCACATGCTCAAAATGCAAACACTTAGCCACCATCATATATTTATGACAGTTGTCAATTCTACTAAAAAAATTGGTCCACTTTTATGACACATTTAGGATTTATACATTTTTGATAAATAAAATATTAATATTCTAAAGGGTTTGAAGTTATCAACTTATCATTACGAAGAGGACAAAAATTACATTTCTGTAATTTAAATATCTTTGGGTTATATTCTTTTCCTTTTTAGAGGAGTCTTGGTGAAGTCAGAGAAAAAACATTCAGAAACCTACCTGTAGAAATTTCCAGGGTCCTTCCCTTTACAACTCCAGTTGAAGGAATCAAGGAGCAATGCGTGCAAAAGAACATAGTTAGAAAAACTGGAGAACTTTGGTAAACAGAAAAATCAATCAATGTTAGCTGCATGAATAAGTGAAAAAAATCAGGCATAATAAAATGCTATGATTTCTTTATGTTTGATAACTCACTCCTAAATTCACTCTCCAGTCTGCTTTCTCTTCTTGGGGAAGACTTCACTTAGTGCTTCAAGATAGCGCCATTAATTGTGAGATCTGAATTCAGAGGGTTGCAAATTATTTAAATCTACAACTGGAGAACAGATCAAGATCTCCTTGTAGTTCAAAATCTGGCTTCTTTTGGAATTATGGGTTCAACCAGGGTTGGGGTAGCATTATTTGAATCTGGTAGTTGGAAAGGGAATTAACTAGCCTTTTCCTCCACCTACTGTAATTTCCCACTCAATACTCCCTATGTGGTAATCAGATTTAGAGGGGAAGATCAGAATTGCTTGATTGCAAGCATTTTCTAGCTACTGCATCAGGAGAGCTGGTTAGAAAACTCACAGCATGGGATATTTTGTTTGCATCTTTGAAATTAGCATTTAACAAAAGGGTTGTCAAAAATATTCTCATTTTTGTGGAGCTTATTATAAAAATACAAACAAATACGTTTTAATAACGGAAGACATAGCTTCCTTGGAGGGAAGGTGAGATTAGAGTACATCTCACATTCCTTAAGTCCTCTACACTGTATTTGGTACTCTCCAATGGTGGAATTCAAATAATTTAACAACCAGTTCTCTGCCTGAATGACCAACTGGGTAGGAATGGCTCGGTGGTCATGTCGATGTGTGCTTCGCCTTAGCTGTTACAATGTAATAAGGGTAACCGGAGAGGCAGTTGCTGTAAGCAGGGCAATAAAGGCTAGAAAGCAGGCTAGAAACAACACCAGAATGTTTCCTTCCTCCCTTCCTTGCAGGGTTAGCCCTGTAAAGTGGAAAAACAAAAACAAAATGAGATTTCTTCCAACAACTGGTTTTCCCAACTACTTAGAAAGTTAACAACCAGTTATCCTGAATACAAACTGGCTGAATCTCACCACTGGTGCTCTCTAAGGTCAAGAAATGGATGGTTGGAAAAAGGGAATTGTAGGAGAGTATGAAGTAAGTAGAATGGGGAAGGCTAAGGATTTCATGGGATCTAAGGCTTCCCAGCCATTGCAGCATATCTCCAATATTGGTTTTCAAAAATGAACCATGGGAAATGAGCTTAAGATTTGTATAATTTTCTCTTTGGAGTAAGAGAAAAACTTTTAAGCTGAGAGGGGAAAAATAGAACACCAATAGAAATCAACTCTAATATGGCCTCCCTGTCAGTCCTGCCTCCTCTGCTTGTCTGATAAATTTTAATGGTGTAGGCCACGGATGTCAAACACGTGGTTGTAACATTACCATCATGTGACACATCACGATGTTCTTCCCCTTTCCTTCAGGTGGGCATGTCTTATTTTCCACATATATTTTATTTCTGTTAAGTATATAAATGTTATATATGAAAAGGTTAATTTCATCTCATTTGGGACTTAGAACGCTATTTACTCATCGTATAATTTCCAGTGGGCTTTGAAAAGTTTCGTGCTTTCTGAGCTAGATATATTTTTCCTTATTGTTCATGTCTCTCTCTTTCCTTTCATCCTGTTTTTGCAGATTAAATGTTTTAGGCGCTTGTTAATTTTAATAAATAAATATCAACCTATATATAACTGTCTGAACTGAATGACATGTGCACTTGCTCTGATTTGACTGGGTGAAAATTCAATTGGAAATTGCCCATAATAAATTTCCAACAATATGAATATTTTCCTACAGTCAAATAAGAATATGAAATAGTTTGATCTCTATTCATTTATAACACAGGATATTGAGGACTGCCTAAATATGAAAGATGACATGTAAGTTCCATATGTCTCTGAATATTTCTAAAACATAGCTACTGAAGACCCATCTTCACCTATGAAATGTGACATACCAAGCAGGTTCCTTTATATACATCCTAAGTTGTTTTCATGGGACACTTTTTTTACTTTTTAAAGATCTGGCAGGATGGGCATGTTCCAGGTCCCTTCTGTGAAACAATGTCCTCAAATGGGACTCAGGAGGGGTGGCATTTCTGTAGTGACACCTGCCTTTTCCCATGAAACCTGGATGGCCCCAACCTTCTAGGCTTTCCATGAGTTTCTAAAGATCTGGGTTTTTCCTTGGTTCTCGGGCCAGGAAATCAAGATCGTGGAGCCCAGAATGTGTGTTGGTTTGGTGTGGTTAGACAGATTGTGAGCATTTTTAATTATGTGTTGCCTTATGACTTTGACCATTAGAGAATCTGAAGGATCAAGTTAGGGATAGATTGTCATGAAGAACGTCTATCTATGTAGTTGCTGAGATGTCAGGCTTAGCCCCTGAATTGCCAAAATCAATTCATCCAGAGCTTAACTCTTTATTTGATTACACACAATAATCAGGATCTTTCCAGACTAAACCCTTACTTTTCTCATCCTAACAGATATACTGTGGGAGATTCTAAAGAGTGGCTATCTTTACTCTCTTGCTCTGTATCCTATACAATTCCAGGCTGTGTAACCTCTTGTGTCCCATCCACCCCCAACCTTTCTGGGATGTTCTCCCTCCTTTCTGGAAAGCTGCTGCTTCACTATTGTCCAGTGATGGGTTACCTTTTCCGGACTGAATGCCCAAAGTGCATGCCCAACCTCCCAAAACACAATGTGTGCATGCCCCTGCATGCAACCCACCCCCCTGCGTATGTGTGCATGGCTTCCCTGCACATGCCCTGCCCCCGTGCATGACACACAGCCCTGTGCATGCATGCATGCATGCCCCCTGCATGTGCCCCGCCCCTGCTCGTACATGCCCCCCAATGCACCCCTCCCCACATGTGCAGCAGAGACCTGACAACCAGGCCAGCAGGAGGCACGCGCACATGTGCGGCGGAGATGAACTGGGGTGACGGCTCATGTGCCCACTGAGGGTGCTAAGTGCCACCTGTGGCATGTGTGCCACAGGGTTCCACCACAAAAGCGCGTAGGACAAAATCGCGCTCGACAAAAGCGCGCTGTGACGTCATCACAGCGCGACGAAAAAGATCGAAAAAATGTAAAAATAAAGCTAAAACCTTCCCCTAACCCCCCCAAACCTAACCCTAAACCTAACCCTAAACCTAACTCTTAACCTAACCCTAAACCTAACCCTAAACCTAACCGTTAAAGTAACGAAAAACGTAACGCTAACCCTTATCCTAACCCTAACGCTAACGCTAACGCTCTAAAGCTAACCCTAACCCTTAACCTAACCCTAACCCTAACCCTAACCCTAACCCTAACCCTAACCCTTACCTTTATGTGAATCGGCTTGCTTTAATTTAATTTTTATTAATTTTTATTTGAATTTTTCGATCTTTTTCGTCGCGCTGTGATGACGTCAAAGGCGCGATTTTGTCGATCGCGCTTTTGCCGTCCGCGCTTTTGACGGGTCACGGTGCCACAGGTCCGCCATCACGGCTATAGTCCATCATACCGGCTCCCCTCTGTAGATGCCATCTCACACATCAGAGTTTGACAACAACTTTTGATGGCACATAATTGATCAAAGGATGTGACTTTGATATTGTGTTATGTTTGACATTATTTTATGTACCTGTCTGTTAAGTACCCAGGATTTTGTAGTTAAGATGGACAGCTATACAGTCTTTAAAACAATTCTTGTTTTGATTTAATTGTATAATTTAGCATATTCAGAGATAGTCATGCAATGTATCTCCATATCCCGGAAACTTCCCTTCAAGGTGAGAAATGTCCCCACTCTTAATGGAGGTCCAGAAAGTTTTAAAGACTTGGTTTTCCCAGATGGCCTATAGAGATGGATTTGGGAACCTTCCATGCAAGACTGTTTTACAGTTTATATCAAATCTTTATTTTGTTTTATTATAATAATCATTATGGTACTTTATTTTATACACTATAAACATCCAAATTAATTGAGATGGGGTGAACTTCAAGGAAGAATGGATAGAATTAAAGTACACTTGCTAAATTTATTTTAATTTGATAAAATGGAATATAACAAACTTAGGAATGATAGTGAAATGCAATGCTAAAGCTGAATGTAGCAATATAGCAAGGACTGTGATCAGGTTTAAATACTGGTTTCTGCAATGGGAAGAAAGAATCAAGGAGTGAATGATAGCATGGTGGCCATGGGCTCTTCTGTAAGCAGCAGAACAACAATTGTGATGATGCTCCATCAATTTCATTCCTTTGGGTTCTAAGTGTGGCAACTTCTTCCATGATGGTTATGGATCTGTTTTGCAGATGCTGCTGAATGGCAATCAAGAATAGCAATAGCACATAGACTTATATATCACTCCAGAGTGCAGGGGTGTCAAACTCAATTTCATTGAGGGCATGAGGGTTGTGTGGCCAGGGTGGGCATGGCCATCTTGATGTCACTCATCATGTTTTTTGACCTTTTTGGCCTTCTGCAGCCCTCTGCCAGTGAAAGGGGAGCTTGGGAGGCTGCATGTGACCTGCTGGGTTCCATTTTCACTGGCAGAGGACTGCAGGACACATCGTGGCTGAAAAAGGAGCCCAGGTGGGCCACATGCAGCCTCCCTAAGCTCCATTTTCATTGGCAGAGGGCCTTAGAAGGCTGTCATGGCCAAAAATGGAGCCCGGGGTGGGGGGACATGTCACATGTGGCTCTCCGAATTTCCACTTTCACTGGCAGACGCACTGCAAGCCGGTCCTTCACTGTTTCCAGAGCAGGCCCGTGGGCCACATCTAAGTACCCCATGGGCCAGATCCAGCCCCGAGCCTTGAGATTGACATCCCTGCCATAGTGCTTTACAGCAGGGGTCCCCAACCCCTATGCCATGGCTCACTCCAGGCCATGGCCTATTCAGAACCGGGCAGTATGAGTGATGGGCTGACATGCAGGTGCACATGCAGCTCCACTCGCATGTACAATAGGGTGGCACACACATGCATGCATGCTGGCCCACCACTCACATGAGTGGAACTGCACCTATGTGCATGCCAGTCTGCCACTCGTGTGCTCAATTCTCCTCTCCTCTCCAGCTTGGCCATCAAGCTGCAAAGGTTGGGGATCGCTGTTTTACATCCCTCTTTGAGCTGTTTACAAGTGTCAGCATGTTGTTCCTCACAATCTGGGTCTGTATATATTAAGTGATTGTACAGTACAGTGTTTCTCAACCTTGGCAACTTTAAGATGTATAGACCTCAAATTCAGAGACTTGAAGTCTACCCATCTTAAAGCTGCAAGGCTAAAAAATGCTGATATTCAGAAAAATGAAGCTGGACTCAACAACCAACCCCATTTTCACCTTGATTTCAAAGTAAAGACATGGTGGCTCAGTGGCTAAGACGCTGAGCTTGTTGATCAGAAAGGCTGGCAGTTTGGTGGTTCGAATCCCTAGCACCGCGTAACAGAGTGAGCTCCCGTTACTTGTCCCAGCTTCTGCCAACCTAGCAGTTCGAAAGCGTATAAAAATGGAAGTAGAAAAAATAGGAACCACCTTTGGTGGGAAGGTAACAGCGTTCCGTGTGCCTTCAGCATTTAATCATTCAGACAGCACTGGCTCTTCAACGTTGAAAAGGAGATGAGCACCACCCCTTAGATTCAGGAACAACTAGCACATATGTGTGAGGGGAACCTTTCCCTTTCCCTAATCCTTTGAGCTTGGTGTGGTAATGTCTTCTCCATAGATCCTACCTTGAAGAAATTCACCCATCCTCATTTCAGAGAGAAGCTTCCCACGCAACTCCTTTCTCTCCCATTGCTTGTTTTCTGGAGAATGTGTGAACAGCCTTTCCTCCTAAGGCTCTTCTAAACAAATGGATAATCTGTTGCCTACGTCTTGGCTTTAGTTAAGCCCAGCCTAAGACTCAGAAAGAATCTAAATTGCTTACCATCACTTCACACAGATACCCATTTAGCTCAGGATTCAGGCTTAGGCCTTTCCCAATTAGCAGGCAGCCATTGTTGAATAAAGTAATTTAAGTCTCTCTGGGATGTACGATCACCAGTGGCTTTTCTATTAAAGGCTTCCGTTTTGATGTGGAGCTGACAGTTCTCTATTCTTGCCTCAGTGCTTCCTGTGTTGTGCCGGTAATGTTTTCTGACATTCCATCTCTTTTCAAAATAACCTGGTGGCTTGTTTTTCCATCCATCTGTTTTGACTTTTGACGAAAGGAAAAAAAAAACATTCCTTGGAGAGCACTGAAGAGAGTTTTGAACCAGAAAAAAACTCTGCTTAAATAACATAAATTAACAAACACATACCAAAAAATAAGAAGCTGGTAAGCCACACAAAATTACTTCTTGTTATCATCAGCTATTAAACCTTGAAAGCTATTGCAAGGGCAGGGGAAGGCAGGGGGAGGAAGAAAAAAAAAAGGAAAACACATTAAGAAACAGAAGGATGCTCCAAAATGCCACGTGTCCTGCTTACAAACCAATTCTGAGCTTTCCCTGGTGAATCTAAATAGGTACCTTCATCCAGCCATTATTTTTAAGTGTAACTGGTACTAGAAGTTTTAGGGTAGTTGTAAAGTTGATGTTATAGGAACTCATCACCTGCTACCAGTCAGTTGCAATACTGATTGCATCCTATGAAGTAGGGAGACAATTTTTAGGGACAGAAAAATCCTCTTTTGGGGCAGTAGGGGAAGTGAAGGCGACAGCTTACATATAAAAACATTATATTTTATAAAGTATTGACCAATTCTTCAATTGATACCTTTTCTAATTGGAAACAGAGTTGCCCAACAGGAGCCAATCGTATCATATCATATACCCATGATGGTGAACCTATGGCACACATACATGAATTGCCTGGCATGAGCAGTGCCTTGCACAGCAGCATCACCTGTTCCTCTTTCGGATTTCTGGCGTGCATGCACATATGATGATCAACTGTCTTTGTGCGTGCGGCAGTGCCAGAAACTGGAAAAGCTGGTCTTCCATTTTCCAGCATGAGCATGCACTCTGGCCAGCTGATTGTCATGCATGCAAGCGCACCAGTAACCAGAAGTCTAGCTGGCCAGTACGCATGTGCCTGCCATAAACTGGAAGTGCATTTTCCGGTGTGCACATTCCCCCTGGTCGCATCCCAGACGAGTGTGCATACTCTCTTTTGGCACTTGGTGCCGAAAAGATTCACCATCACTGTCATATAATGTTGCTCCAACAGATGTGAGAAACAGGGTGGTGAAAAATGGCTACCCTCTTTGGGATATTATAGTCATTGTTGCAACCTTTCAGGATCACTTGCAAAGAGTGGTCAAAGGTTTCCTCTTTTGCGTGACTTTAATATAAATTTTTCCCTCCCTGTTCTGAGAGTTTGCATTTTTGGGTCATTTCCCCCTCTATAAAATAACAACATCATTGTTGCAAATTTATCAATCCTAATCAGATGAATAAAATGATTTTAATGAATAGATTTAATGTAACTTGCAAGTTTATGACTTGTAAAGCAGCTTGGTAAAGAAAATGTAACATTTTCTTATGATCTTGTCTAAAATTTGGGCTTAGAAATGACTCCAGGTTTTTGGGGGTGTATCTAAATCATATCCATTTTTAAGCACTTCTCAACTGGAAATAAATGCTGAGGTACTCTCTTATTTACAAACACACACACACACATACACACACAAACACTGTTTGTGTGTGTGGGTATATGTATATATCTCTATATCTATGTATATCATCTATATCTCTATCTATCTAATCTATCTACCTATCATCTATATCATCTTTCCTCTTTCTCTCTCTCTCTTTCTCTCTCTCTGTACGTACATACATACACACATGCCAGTTATTTTATTTACTTTAATTATTATTTTAATTAACTATTTTGAAAGATTTACATAGCGACCCAACTTTTCAAAATGCCACAATATAAGCAAAATGTTGTAGTTTTTTAGTACAAGACTCCAAAGCAAGAACCAAACACAAGGTCTTCTAATGTCCTAAAACATCCAAAAAGCTTCATCAGTTGTGATTAGATAGAGTGGGGATGGAAGGACTTTGAGACAACAATGACCTAGATAACTGAGAATTTCCGTAAACATTAAAATTTCAAAGACGGTAAAAGAAAATCAAAATCCATTGGTAAAGCAGGTTTAGTAAAAGACTACAAGTATTCTCTCTTCGTTTACAATTACTATAATTATGATAGGCAAACTCCATCTAGTTTTTGGCATAATGATTTACTCATCAAAGACGTTATTGTCTCCAGTTTTTAGCCTTTCTTGTAGATATTTGTTTACAAGAGAGTCTCATGGAGTGAAAGTCAAACTGACAGTCACAACACATTAAAAAGTGATGAGCCTTTGATTGGACAGTCACAGAAGCTATCTTGACTTTTTTTTTAACTGCCTCTGGGGAAGCCCCGGTTTATTGTTGATTGTGCCAGAAAGGGCAGTAATAAGTTCTAGCTCCATCATCCAGGTGCCTGAGCTACATATTTTAGGTGGCAACATCTGTGCTAGTTTCTCTTCTCTAATTGTAAAGCTAAGTAACCTTTGTGGGATTTATAGTTTAATTTGGAGGGGGGAGGGGTACAAATGTTGATTAGGGATGTGGTGACATCACAGTGGCTGCAAAGACCATTCTGTAGTTTTGGAGGTTTCAGGTACACAATGTGTGGAAGGAAAGCCAAAATACGTATTGCTGAAAAATTGTGCTTTTAGTAGCAACTTTCTGCTGAAGTGTTCTGGGGAGATCCATACAACCTTTAGATAATAGGCTGCTACCCCTATACCAGGGGTACAGTTCAGGAGGTTGTGACAGGTTCTGGAGAACTGGTAGCAGAAATTTTGAGTAGTTCAGAGAACCGGCACATACCACCTCTAACCGGCCCAACCTACATCTATTCTAGTTCCAGCTGATCGGGAGGAAATGGGGATTTGCAGTAACATTCCCCTGGAGTTGGGAGGGAATGGAAATTTTACAGTATCCTTCCCCTGCCATGCCCACCAAGCCATGCCCACAGAGTGGGGTGGCCCCAGAGTGGCGTGGGAATGGAGACTTTGCAATATCCTTCCCCCAGGAGTGGGGAGGAAATGGGGATTTTGCAGTATCCTTCCCCTGGAGTGAGGTGGGAATGGAGATTTTGCAGTATCCTTCCCCTGCCACACCCACCAAGCCACGCCCACAGAATTGGTAGTAAAAAAATGAATTTCACTACTTCCTTATACTGCGGATTACAACTTCTAAGAATATTATTGTATTAAAAGATTGTAATATTGCAGAGCCTTGATGGTGCAGTGGTTAGAATGCAGTACTACAGGCTACTTCTGCTGACTGTCAACTGCCAGCAGTTCGGCAGTTCGATTCTCACCAGCTCAAAATTGACTCAGTTTTCTATCCTTCTGAAGTCGGTAAAATAAGGAGCCAGATTGTTGGGGTAAATAGGCTGACTTTGTAAACCACTTATAGAAGGTTGTAAAGCACTGTAAAGCGGTATATAAGTCTAAGTGCTTATTGCTATTGCTAACACATCACATTCAATATGTTCTTTAAGCAAGAAAGTCTTTATTTTATTTTATTTTTACATTATAATTGATCTCAGACACACTTGTATAAGCCAGAAGGCGTTTCCTTTGTCATTTGTATTTCTTCCTTTGGAATAAAAATAAAAATGAAAATGTGTCTTCAAGGTGATCTTCCTGCTGTGGATTTTAAAACAATGAAGACAATTTCCTGTATTCTTGCCTGCAGTCACCCATACTTTACACATAAACTCTATAATGTTCTTCAAAGATTATTAGTGCAACATTTGAACAAAGTGTTTTCTCCACTAAATTATGCTCTGAGCTACATTATACACACACACACATACACACACACTATATATATATATATAATACTGGATTTGTTGATCATACAAATATAAAAGCAGAATTTAATCCTGTAATTTTAATTCAGACATCCCTCATATAAAGATCATAAATATGTAAATCAATTTCTTAAAAAAATGATGAGGGTTATTTAGTCATTGAATAGTCTGTTCTATAAATGAGTCTTATTACAAATATTTACTAAGCTTCAATTTAATTCATATTGATGATAATGTCTTGTCTTTTGAAGCTCTACAGTGGCTTGTCTTTAGAAAATTCCATTAGAGGCAAAGTCTGAAATATGATGTAAGTGCAGAAGGAATCTTTTGTATTTCAATGCTTGCAGGTTTGAGTAAAAACTGGAAAATATAAGTTATGTTGTACACAGGTTCTTAAAGATCCATTGTTTTATTAAATAATATTTAAAGCATACCAAGTGCATATTTACCGTGTATCTGTAGCAAAGGTGAACACAAGCAAGTTCTGGAGCACATAACACCAGACATGTTACCGGAAGGAAAAAATCGTGTCATGTGAGGGAATTAACTGGAGAAAGCAATTATGTTTTGCAGAGTTAGCCATAAAAGGAAACCAGGCCTCCAAAGAACATGATGGTTGGAGACCACCAAAAGCATAGAACAACTCAAAGAAGCAGTGCAAGATCAGAAGATGATGGAGAGACCTGACCCAGAGAATCACTAAGAGTCAGACATGAATGGATAACATTTTCAATGACATCAATGTGGGAACGACCTTGAGAGACCTAGAAGAGATGCAGCCAAGGGAATGGCCAGATAATGGGCAGCATAGCCCACAGCAGAAATGTGGACAGGGCAAGCAACTCAAAAGGAGCTCTCTCTAATTTCCTGGATTCTAATCGTAACAGAAAAAGAGAAGTACTATCAGACTTTCAAAATTCTGTTAATGTGACCATACCTTGAAGTAGAATTATTTCATCTGGGTAATGTTTTCTGTCTGGATTACCTTACAAAACTGGTAATATCAGAGTCCAGCTTTGGCCAAAAGCCTATGCAGGAAAATGTAACATATTGCCAGTCTCCTCCCAAAGGCTATAAAAGAACAAAGATATCTGCATCCAGAATGAACTTTTTCGATGACTTGAAAGCATGGGAGGGACAAAGTGTTCACAGACTGAGTACTGTTTGGATTTCATGTTCTCTGCATTTTGGCAGAGCTTGGAAAAGTATCTTAGTTGACACAGTTATTCATTACTGTTGTTGCACATCACACCTCTTAATACAGTCATTACATCTATAACTACACTAAAAATGATGTGTGTTCTGTATTTGTTGTTGTTAAACTGAATATTAGATAGATAATATTAAGTAGAGCTTTTTCCATATCCCCTTCATAGCCCTCCAATTGGCAAATGCATGCTAATAATTTATTTTCACATACCTTGCTCTATGATAGACTGAGCAAAAGACCCAGAAGCATTCAAATCCACAAACTTCCCACCTACATTTTTTGCTGAATAGCCATCATAACATAGTTTTTTGGTTTCCACTAACTTCCTGCTTAGGAATTTCATCAAAAAAAACGAGTTGAAGGGAAAAGCATCGCCACCAAGCTGATTATTCTTCTATGATGGTTTCTTGAATGGGCAACAGTCTTCCTGTCCCAGCAGATAATCAAAATCAGCAGCAAGTTATCAAGTCCAGCTTTAGTCAAGATATTTGGCATTATGGAGTGTTTGGGTTACAAGATTATAAATAGTTCACAGTTTAGTTACAACTGCATTTGCCACTGAACTATTCTTCATGATTCTTCTTAGGATTTTTAGCTAAATATTCTGCCATATTTATGAATCAATTAAGTATTGCAGTTGCAAATGACAACTCCAAGATCACTGATGATTCCATTATAACCATCAAGCTTCAGACAGGTTGCCCTAACTCATCATGGTTGCCTCTGCCTGTAAGGTCCCTCAGAGCAAATTCTTAGCAACATTTCACCCAAATTCCAAGGATTTCAACCATTCTGGTTGAAATACATTAAATAATATTATTGCATCCAGGGTGGGCTTCGAAATTTTTAGCAAGGGGTTCTCCGCCTAGTTGCTGGGTGGGCATGGCCATGGTGGACATGGCCTAGTCGGCCTCCTGCACCATGGGGGGGGGAGTTTTCACCCTCCCCGGACCCCAGAGACTTTCCTCCAAAAATGGCCTCCCTAGGCTCCATAGTCTCTCTGGAGGCCAGAAATTGGCCTGTTTCCAGCCTTCCCAAACTTCTGGTAGGCCCATTTTTTGCCCACCCCAAGCCTCCATGTGCGCCCTGCACTTACCTGCATCAAAATGGGTCACATGAGGACTCTTTGGAGAGGAGGGGAGGATGGGTGGGTGGGCCAGTCAGGAATGGGATTTGGGGGGGTTCTTCGAACTGTACAGAATCTTAGATAGAGGTTCCCCCAAACCTATGTGAATCCCCAGCAGCCTACCCCTGATTGCATCTAAAATATTATTTAATCCATGTTTTCTCTAATAAAATGATCCCACTTCTGCATGGCTTCTTTGCAATTCAATTTTGAGGACGTCATCTTTTTCCCATGGTAGAGATGTTTTAAGTGGTATGCTTTTAGGATCTGGGAAGAATTAAAACAAGTAAAAATATATATTCCAGTATCCTAAATACTTTCATATGGGTCGGTCCAGGCTACAATGCAGCGTTGATGCTTTAGTATCTACAATGAAGCTTAATATTTTTTTAAAAAAAACAGTTATATAAAAGCTGAATTTAAGGGGGAAATGGTATGGAAGGGGGAATGGATAGGTTTTTATCCATCAATCAAAGCCAACTTGATTTGAAATGTAGGTTCTTGGCTAAAATATCACAAGAATTATAACTATCTTAGCTACTGAACAATTTTTTTTTGAAAAGATTAAAAATGACATGTCAGCTCCTGCCTTCCGAACTAAGCATCTGTAATGCACAATCACACTGTGTCTTGCTAGCAACTTTTTCCCTTGAGAGATATTAAAATCCTTTTAAGAGTCTTCCTTCATCTAATATATAATCCCCCTGAGGGATCTTGGCAATTAACATGAGGGAGTTGATGCTTTAACTTACACACTAGCCAAACATATTTTAGACAACAATTTCATTTGACTAAATTTGCTTGACTATAAATAACTTCCTGTTGAAAATGGTAAATACATTTTAATAGTTATGTCTTATTTCTCCTCAACTTGACTGAACTACTGATCTCCAACAAGCAAAAACTAATTTCTAAATGCAAAACAATTATGGAATAATTTGGTTGGACTATAGTAAATGAGATGATTCAACTCCCTGCACAGTCCAGATTTATGGCATATTCAACAGATGGCTGTCTACTATGAAGATTGGCAACAAATAATAATTTGAATGCTCATCCTCAGAGTTCTATGTATTCGCCAGAAATCTATCTCTGTTACATTTCAGCAATATTTCCCTGAGATTTAATGAGTAGACTTCAGAATTTTATGATATCTTGGTGAAATGTGAAAATTGGATTTTCTTATCAAATGTCCAGCAAAATTTTGAAGTCCTGTAAGATTCTCCAATTTTAACATTTTATTTAAATTTGGGGAAGTTCTATTACTGTTCTGAGAAATAATGAACACTATGATACCCCATAGAAGATGGGTGTCAAACTCAATTTCATTGAGGGCTGCATCAGGGCTGTAGTTGACTTTGGAGGGCCAGGCAGGCATGGCTGACTGGGTGGGCATGGCCAGCTTGACACCACTTCCCAAACTGGTGGCATATTTCCTCTTTGCACTGGGTATACTGGCTGAAGCCACTCTGGCTTGCTGTTTCCTCTTTGCATTAGATAGACCAGGCTGAAGCCATGCTGGCTTGATGTTTCCTCTTCACATTGGGTAGACTGGGCTGAAGCGACACAGGATGCCCCCTTTCATTTTCCAGGACAGTTCCACAGACCAGATCTGACCACATCACTGGCCAGATCCGACTACATCCAGCCCTCAGGCCTTGAGTTTGACACTCCTGCCATAGAATGTAACTTCAAGGAAAATGTTCATTTTTAATTTGCCTAACAATAAATGGAACACAGTGGATCAGTGGCTAGGACTCTGAGCTTGTCAATCGAAAGCAGTTTGAATCCCTGGTGCCATACAATGGAGTGAGCTCCCTGTCAGTGTTCCAAGTATCATGTAGAATTAAATCAGAGTCCAAGGCAAAATGATCCTTAAAGTTCCAATTTAATAAATCAGACATCTTAGCACATCTGTGTAATCCCAATTCTGGATGTTACATCACATTCCCACCCAGTTGAAAGTTCATGATCTTGTCCCCACACCCACAAATCCATCACATGGTCCAATCTTTTTGTTCCACACTGGCATCTCCACCCAGCTGCTTCCGTTCAGGTGTAAAAGTGCAGAGACAAAAGATGACCTTGGTCTTCTAGAAAAGACTGACAACAACACATTCCACAATCCTACTCCTTTCTATTCCCCCCTCCCATCAACTATACTAATGAAACAGCATAATGAAATAAGAGAAAGTGTGGCAGGCCAAAATTCTAAAAGGAATATAATTGCAGGCCTGACACTCCCGTTACTTGTTCCAGATTCTACCAATCTAGCAGTTTGAAAGCACATAAAAATGCAAGTAGAAAAATAGGGACCACCTTTGGTGGGAAGTTAACAGCGTTCCATGCACCTTCGGCGTTTAGTCATGCCAGCCACTTGATCATGGAGATGTCTTTGGAAGCACTGGCTCTTTGGCTTAGAAACGGAGATGTGCACCACCCCCTAGAATCAAGAACTACTATCACATATGTGCGAGGAGAACCTTTACCTTTAACAATAAATGTTTAATGTCTAACTATGTAGCAACTCCTAGTCAGCCATTGCTGATCCTGGAATGCTAAACAGGAGGTGAATATTAAGGTATATCAGACCTTTAGGCTTCCTCAGGAAGTCAAATGAAACACCCAGTAAAACACCCTATCAAATCACCTCCAAACTTTTGCAAGAAGACTATGCAAATACAGATGTGTTCATGAAATTCCCAGGGGTCTTGCTTACCTCAAAGAGGTTTAATCTCTTCCTATATGCTTGCTATATGAGGAGAATAAATTACCTTAACTGTTCTAAATGCAAACTGGGAGCAATGAGAAATCCCAGTTTTGACAAATGTGTGAGTGTTGTTTGTACCTTCCTTTCCCTATTGTTTTGTAGCAAATCTTAGCTTCTTTTTTTATTCTCTCTAATGCATTTATTCTGAAAGCATGTGCATACTTCCATCTGACTTTATATTTTAAACAGGGTGTTGTGTCCAGCTATGTTGTTTGCCTCCTGATTTCTCTTTTAAGTTGTGAGTTTGCTTTAATTCTTTGAATTAAGACGATCACTTTTCCAACAAAAATAACATCAACAAGAAATTGTACTTAAGGTAAAAGTAAAGGAAAAAGCAACTGTTTTATTAGCTAGAGAGAAGAGATTGGCAGCATCCATAGGCAAAATATATGAGCAAGTTTCTTTTTATACGCACCTGACTGCACTTTTAATAGATTCTCATTACTGTCTGACCTTAATGATTGTAAACCTGCTGTGTACATCTGCTGTACTTTTGAGCTAGAGGCTGGTTGTGGTCTAATGGCAGCTGGTCTGGCTGTTTTTCTGTTTCCATCTTCAGTGTGGCCAACTCAATAGCTAGCTTCTTCACTGAAGCAAAGATTACTTGCATATTCCACACACACATATGTAAAGAATGAAAGAAGCAAACTGGCTCTCTTCTTGGGAATATGCTAAGAGCATATACCAAACAGATTGACAGTGGTAGGAGTAGATATTCGTAAGAACAGAAAATATCCAGCCCTCAGCTTTCCTGTGCTTTTCCCTGGTCAATTCTTGGAACTCACCTAATTAGTTATGGACTTCTGGACTATGAATTCAGCATTTCTCAAATAACTGTCAACAGTTGCAGTCATATATTAGCTTTCGCTGATTCTGATTAGGCTTCATTTAGCTGACTTCTGGAGTCAGCCAAAATGTAGATTGAGCAAAAACAGGACAAAGGAGTTGAAGGACTAATTATGGAATAAGGCGAGTAGAACAAGACGTTTGCCAAAGAAACCTTGACGGGCTGACAGCAACGGAAGTGATTGTGACAGACTGTGTGACACTCTCAAGAGAAGAAATTTGGAAGGACAACAAATGAATGTTCAGCATAATGGAGAAGCCAAAATATGTGAGGCAAGACTGTTGAGTGGCAGAGAGGTCAAGAAGAGGTGAAGAATCTGTTTTTTTAAAAAAAAACCTGGTTAATTCCCCAAGAAATGTACTTCATGATTGGGCCATCCTTCCCTTTGGCCTTTAAGGAACAGGGAAGTTGTTCTTGGCCAGAGTCTTCATCAAAAGGCCACTGACAAGGGAGTTATCAGTATTTGGGGGTAAATTGTGGCTATCAAAGTAGTTGGAAGAGAACAAAATTGGTGTAAAACTATCAATGTAACATAAATAATCCATCATCTTCCTTGAAACTGAAAATGAGGCAAACCCCCCCCCCCCCATGACTAAACCTGAATTATTGATGCAGATGCTCTGCATTAGGAATAACAAGGAGGGTACCCAATTTCAAGTATTCCAAATAGCTTTTGGGTGCTAGGCGCTTATAGTTCAGAGAATGTATGATAAACATGTTTACTGATTTATACATCTTGAACTAATGTGTGGATTGAAAGATAGTTACTGTTCCAGTTCAGCAATTCTCCAAATGTCCGGCTTTTTAAAATGCATGTTTTATCATAAAAGGCTGATCAGAATACGTTTATCATGCAATGCATATAAAAGTGCCTGCTGTGTTCCAAAAAACATTCATAGAACTTCTGTGTGCTTATTATCATTTTAAAAGGCTGACTAATGAAGAACTAGAATGGATTGAACTTTTGCAAAACTGACACAGATCAGCATTTCCCTGACCATAATTTTTTAAACAAAAATTAGACTAAGCAAATATTTACTGCAACCTGACCTAGCAAACTATTAAAATATAAGATGATTTTTTAAAAAAGGCTTACATACTGTTAATTTTCAAACAAATCAAATATACTGTTTCCAATTTTTAGCATTCCACTTCATTGACACCTATTGATACTGACATCTGAATGAGCATTTTAGGTATATTCCTTATTTTTCTTTTCTTCCATTAATGCCATCTGATGAGATTTATAATGTCAACAAGAAAGATACCAATATGGCAAAGGGGGAGGAAGAAAAAGATGAGAAGCAAGAGGAGGATGAAGATGAAGGATATCTAAACATGTGACACATCAATGTGTTTTCATTCTTACAAGAATCTGGTTATGTAAGTTGGTAATGTCACATTGCAGGTGAGATGAGATGAGGGGAAGTCAAGAAATTACCTTCCCTAAGACAATCTTGTAGATTTCAATGACAAAGAAAATTTTAAAATATGTTATAAGGAGAGGGATCTTTCTTGAGAATACCTTAAGCGACAATCCTATAACCCATTGACCTCAGAAAGATTTCTTTTTCAACAAGGATGCTGTCAGCTTTTCTTTACATGCTTCCTTCCAGATGTGGAGCTCCTACAAGCTTGAAGACTTGGGAATTGTAGGTCCTTACAACTGGAGGGCATAAGTTGTGGAAAATTTATCCTCTGCCCAAATGAAGCTAATAAAAAAACATCAGCTCCATTTACCTGGGAAAACATAATTCATAATTTTTGAATGCATGGCAGTAGCCAATCCTTATGAGACCTTTGCAGTGTGTATCTGATTAGCATGTCCCACAGCACTGGTAAAAGAGAGCTAAAAGGATTATGTGTTCTATTTCTGAAGTGCACAGATCACATTTAGCTGAGTAATTTTTCCTAGCTGGAAAAACCAGTAGTTCCTCTTCACTTTGAAATGTTTCAGCTGCTTGCAGACAAATGTTCACGTAGCCATGTGTAACTTATTCTTTCTCCATGGAAGACAGTATAGTCTTGCTGGCTAAAGCAACAAAATCTGGGGTCAAGATAATAGTATCCTGTGGGAAGAAAGTGACACAGAACCATTTTCTTATGGAGCCAAACTTCATAATATATGATGTCAGCAGTTTATCAGAGGAAAGATTTGTTTGCTTCTGGACTAGTTGCATGATATGGGGAAAAATAAAACACAATTGTACCTAGATAGAAGATGGTAGTATAGTACATTTTAAGAGAAATAGAAAGACTTAAAGACTACTATGTTCCACCTGGTCCTTCTTTAATGTTTTCCTTGAATATAGACTGATATTTCTGAATGTATTAAACATACATGGATATTGGCCTTTTTTAACAGTGTCATTCCACATCACCAATCATTTCTATGTAATGATGCACAACATGACTTAATTAATTATATAAGTAGATGAAGGATCAGCTGAATAATCAAAAACTAATTAAAGGTTTAGAAATTTGGGGGAGCTCCTAGCATGCCAATAGTACTTCACCACATTAACAGAATCTAACCCAATATGGAAAATCAGGAAAGATGGATAAAATACTTTTCTTTTGATCAATGATTGATTAGTTTATTTGTGCTTAATTCTAACTCTTGGATTAAATCAAGAGACTGGAATTAGAATCACCACCTACAATGCGTCTAGTTCAAATGCAATATGTCTACCTAGACAACCCACCAACCTAATAAATTGAATTTGATCTCACCAAATAATATAGTTAAAATAAAATCATCTGCTATTTAATAATCAAGCCAAATAGTAATTGAATTACTAATAGGATTTTCAATGCATTTGATGTCAAGAATAGACTTTTTCCTAGTGAAATGTAATCTGTGACACTGACTTAAAGATAGAAACAGTGAAACATCAGCTTTGCTGCAAGCTTAATTGTTGGATAATAAACTTGGAATGAGAAGTTCCCAAACAAGAAGAAAAGGCTCTCATATGATAGAGATGTAGGAGTGATGATTATTTCCAAAGTTCAAATATTTCTAGTTTCTAATGAAGAAACATGTTTATAAATGGTTTGCCCTTGTCTTTTTCTTAAAGCTGAGGGAAAGTTGTGGGCTTAAAGTCACCCAGTTGGATTTGTGCCCGAGGCAGAACTAGAACTTCAGTCTCTGGGTTTCTGCCCTAATGCCTCAAAGACACTAAATGACTAAACGGATGAATAACATGGATATCTGTAATAGCATTGAAGCTGATGTGACTTCACTTGACTAGACAGCTTATTTTGCAGAAAACAACCACATAGACAGGGCCAACTAAAAGATTGGTAAGCCTGGAGAGAAAGAATACCTACTGAATGTAAATTATCTACATTATTGACCCCTCTCCTACTTCCTAGACAAAATGGCTTATTCAAACCTTATATCAAGCTTTGGGATCAGACTCCATTGAGATTGCTTCCATCATGTATATGTCTGCATGTGAAGGATCAGGTTCACACATGAAGATTCAATTAAACTGATTTATTGGTAAAAGACTATGCACAGGAATCTTCTCATCTGTCAGCACCTGGTTAGAGTTAGATAAGATTCAATAACATTCAAGGGGGAGAGAGGGGATTGGACTTAGTTTGCTTGTGATACGTAGGAATTCTAGGTTGATACCCCTTTTCACTCTGCCCCCCAGGCTCTGCCATTTCATCCCCCACAGTATGTGCAAGAGAAAGAGACAATGAGGAAGGTCATAGAGAAAAAGTCCACTTCTGATGACCACTAGATCATCTCCTTAATGCTTCCAGTACTGATTTCTGATTTGATTTGATTTGAAATGCCAACCGTCTCATCATTTTTCTGCCAAGTTAATGATATCATTTCAGGTATCTTCAGTTAATCTCGAAGAAAATGATTCATTATGAAGTCAGTATTAGTTATCTTTTCCTACATGAGTGCAATCATTAAAGGGAGGAAGAAAATTTAATGAGATTATTTTTTCATCAACAATATATAACTTGAACTAATTACCATTTAATTTAATTTTCCCTGCTTGTGAAGATTAGAGAGCAGAAAGGTGGACATTTTCATTGCTTTATTAACTCCCTTGTGAATTCATGTGTACTTCAGCTTCTGCTTTGTTCTTTTTTTAAAAAGCAGTGGTTGTGCACTCTACTGCTTAGACACTGGTTTAAAATTAGTCTAAGGGGCAACACTGAAAGACTGAAGTAATGTTTAATGAAATAAAGTTCTTATTCATGAGAAGTAAGGAAATAAGGAAAACTGAGTTACTTGTCCTTTTGAATCAGTTCTTTGCTTCTTCTCTATTCTTCATTGAATCCTCAACATTGATGTCTCTTTGGAATCAATGGGACTTAGATCTATATTGCCAGCTATGGACTACATCAAAAATTGCTAAATAAAAATAAATATACCTTCAGTTATATCTCCAAATTATGGAAGCCTTCGTGTTGAGGAAATGGATCCTGGATTTTTCAGTTAACCATCATCATGATATACGTAAGAAATAATTCCTTCTTCAAAACATGCTTATTTATTATTTTATCACCAAAGATAAAATACAAAACAAAGAAAAGAAATGAAATGAAATGAAACTAAAAAATCAACACTAAAAACAACAACAAAAAAGCATAAAAAAGAAGAAAAAACCAAGTATCAAACTAATCTAATATTAAACAGAAGAAAAAAATCCACACTGGCTGAAGGCTGAAAGATACATCAAAAATATATTCTTACCCCTTTACATTAAAGGTAAAGGTTCCCCTTGCACATATGTGCTATTCATTCCTGACTCTCTGTTTCACAGCCGAAGAGCCAGCACTGTCTGAAGATGTCTCCATGATCATTTGGCCGGCATGACTAAATGTTGAAGGTGCACAGAACACTGTTACCTTCCCACCAAAGGTGGTTCCTATTTTTCTACTTGCATTTTACATACTTTTGAACTGCTAGGTTGGCGGAAGCTGGGACAAGTAACAGGAGCTCACTCTGTTACGTGGCGCTAGGGATTTGAACTGCCGAACTGCTGGCTTTTTTGATCGATAACCTCAGCGTCTTAGCCACTGAGCCATGATACCTCATGTGTCCCTTTACATTACAGATCTACAAATAGTTATAAACAGTCCCATCTGTATCTAACAAAAATGTTATATTCCATAAACAAATATCCTTATTTGTGGAAATCTATTTATCTAATAATTGAATTGACCCAACATTCATATATATCTATGGAAGCCTTGATGTTCAGGAAATGGAGCCTGGATTTTCCAGGTAACCATTATCATGAAAGAGAGTGTTCCTTCTTAGTTCCCCTCATGATGTTGATTTCCTCCATCTTCTCTTCTAAATAATTGATTTATTTAAGCCACTTTTCCCCACCTTGAGATGACAACAGATTGCTGTAATGGTGGGTGAATGATCTATTACTTTCTGAAAATAATGAGGAAGCTCAAGAAGACCATTATCGGTAGGTGAAACAGCAAACAGAGTCAGGTGAGACTTGCAGCTGTTCGGTTTCTCTGTGCCAGCTTGTGTATTGCCATTTCATTTGCTGTTCAGCTTCGAAGAGACTTTTAAAATCAGCCAAAACATTTGAATGTCTAATTGCTGTTTTTCATGGTGCCATGAAAAATCAAAAAGGAAATAATTAGCATCAGTCTTTGGTAATAAGGAAATGGTATCTGTCTTAGTCAGAAGAACATTTTGAATATTAACAAGATGAATGGGTGGGGGGGGAGAGAAAAAAATTCACAATCTATATAACTATATATCAATATATAGTGATATTTATACTGGTATAACTTTACTAATATTACTGAATATATGGAATGTAAAATCACATACTACTGTTTGTTGTCTCAAAAGCAAAAATGAACAATAAGATTAAACTTAAACAGGGAAAAACACTCAAACATTGAAATCCACACCTAACTATGTTTCCATTCAGCATGAAATATATTTACTTGGAAATAAATCCCATTGATTTCTAGTACAACTTTCATTCCAGAACAAATGCATGGGGTTTCAATGTTAGATTCCATTTTTACCATGTATGAACTATTATTTTTCTGTACTTTGGACTGTAAAAGAATTGAAGAACAAGACTTGAGTTAACTCACAGATCAGTGGTGGGATTCAATTTTTTTTTTACTATCGGTTCTGTGGGTGTAGCTTGGTGGGCATGGTGTGGCTTTGTGGGCGTGGAGGGGAAGGATACTGTAAAATTTCCATTTCTTTCCGATCAGCTGGGACTCATGAGACAGAGAATAGATGGGGTGGGGCCAGTCAAAGGTGGTAATTACTGGTTCTCTGAACTACTCACAATTTCCACTACCGGTTCTCAAGAACTAGTCCGAACCTGCTGAATATCACCTCTGTCACAGACATTTTCTTAACTTGTTTGAGGTAACTGAGAAGTTCTATTTCAAGGAAGTTCTGCTACTATGCCACATACATTATCTTTATGGATAGAGTGGTGGAACAAGAATTAAACAGGACGTATAATACTGCTTCATAATGGGAAGCTCAGAAGGTATTGCTCCTTTTTACAATGCTTCTCTTGAGGACTTTATCTAAGAAAAAGCCAAGAGAAGCCTTACTACATAATTACTCCAAAAAATTGAATCATTCCTTGTAGTGATAACACCATGGCATATTAAAATTGGACTCTGTTTAAAATGGATCAGTACTCAATCCATAAAAACTATAGCATCATCCCATCCTAAACCCCAAATGCTTTTTAGACAAAAGTCAATTTTCAACAATATCTGGAAGGCTACCATGGAGGATGATAATGCAGCTTCTTTTAAAAGGTTGTTCCACAGGAAAGATGCCATTATAGAAAATCATCTCCAGGCCTTGGCTTTTCATAACTAACAAAAATGGAGACCTACTAGCAGTTATTCCTCAGGAAGAATATACATAATAGGTCAACCACAGTTCTATCTAGAGATACAAAGATTCTGACTGTGCTACAATGGATCACTTTTCTGTCTGTAATTTAGATTCTAATCTGCAGTGGTGCAGTATTGCAGGCTACTTCTGCTGACTGCTGTCTGCCTCCAATTTGGCAGTTCGAGTCTCATCAGGCTCAAGGTTGACTCAGCCTTCCATTCTTCCAAGGTAGGTAAAATGTGGACCAAAATTGTTGGAGGCAAGATGCTGACTCTGTAAACCACTTAGAAAGGGCTGTAAAAGCACTGTGAAATGGTATATAAGTCTAATTGCTATTGCTAATCAAGGCGAATTGTGTCTTGGGACTGAGACTGGGTTCACCACAAGTTTCCAAAGCAGTTGTTCTCTGCCTTTTCCCTTTCTGGACTGCTTTTCTTGCTGGCTTGGGTCTAGAAAGATAAGACAATTGTCTTTGTGTAGGAACTAAGAAGGAAGATGCATTAATGATGTAATTAATATTGAATGATCCTCATTCCTTCTAGGGCTCCAGGGCAGTGTTTTCCAATCTTGGTAACTAGAAATGGTGTGGAACTCCCAGAATTTCCAGCCAGAAGTCCAAACCTCAAGTTGCGAAGACTGAAAAACAACCAATCTAGGGAATGTCAGCAATCAAGGTGTGTAGTTTGGCCCTTGTACCCAGCAGCTGCTGGAAATAGCAGGTGGATTGCTATGGAGAGCATGAGCACTAGAGCAAATTTCCAGTTTTGACTAATATGTGCTTAAGAACAATAGTCATTATGACACCACTTCCAGATGAAAAGCAGGTCGAATAGGAAAAATTGTGCCAGTCCCACTCAGATATGTCCTAAGCCTGTGATGGCGAAATTATGGCACATATGCCACAGGTGGCACGCAGAGCCGTCTCTGCAGATACGCCAGTCATCACCCAAGCCCAGCTCCACCATGCTTCTCGCCAGCCAGCTAGTCTTCAGGTTTGTGCTGTGCATACGTGGGGGTGGGGTGCATGTGCAGGGGTCCTTGGATTGCATTTTGGGGGTTCATGTGCATGCATGCTCCATGCCCCATTTTGGGCCTGGGAGGCCTCCTACACTAACCTGGAAGCCAAACCGGGACAGGGGGCTGCTCACATTGCATTTTGGGGTGCGCACAAATGGACGCGCATTCGCACATGTGCACGCTTTGAGCACTCAGTACCAAAAAGGTTCGCCATCACTGTCCTAAGCTGTGCTACACTATGTTCTTAAGCAAATGTTCTTTCCCTGCTTTTTCTACAAACCTTTGTAGAAATGTTTATTTATCTATTTGGAAATGTTTGTTTACCTTAAACCAAGGAAATTTTCTACTACAGCATGAATTCTATTTAACCTTTTACCTGTTTGATCATCGTTCAGGTAAATCAACTGGATTGCCCAATTCTATGCTTTTCTATGTACTGTCCTTTTCAGATCTTTTAATTTTACACATCTTCATCTTCACATATTTTATTTGTCTCTGACTGCTGAACACCAATTTTGATTTGATGTGGAATTCAGCCATAGAGACTGCAGCTACATTGAGAGGTGCTGGGCCAACACTTGTAAGGCTCTTGGGCAAATCTAATGGAAAAATAAAAAATGCAAATGATAAGGACAGTAAGAAAACAGGGCCATGCGAAAAGGTGGTCAATGGAAGCACCGGTAGCAATAAACCTGCAATAGAAGCAATGGTGACAGAATCAACCGAAGATCCCTTGCAGAATCTAGTTCGGATCTCTTGATCTAGTTTAGATTCTCTTTCTGTGCAGGTTACATGTTAAAAATGACTTTAAAGGCAGGTCTCACACTTATAAAGAGCCTGCATAAGACCTGATAAACACTACGGACAGTTTATCTTTTAGTGGCCACCTTATTCCTGGAGCTCTGAAATGATGATAAAGGACAGTGCTAACCACCTGCAAAGGATCATGCTTGCAGCAGCATAAAATAGCCAGTAAGCGTTGGACATATCCCAACCTCTGATCACATCAGAAGTGAGGATCCATTCTTATCCACTGCAAAAAACAAACTAACAACCTATTCTGAAAGTGGAACATTTTAGGATAACTGAGGTGTAGGCAGAGGATAAGAAGAAGATAACATTACAAGGACAGGGCAATAAACTGAGTGTGCAATTGCATTTTTTTTTGTCATGATAAATGGCAAGAAGGGAAAAGCCCACAGTGTTACATAATGCAGCATTGAAAATAATTACTGTATATTCAGTCAAAGCCTCTTGCCAGTAAATTTATTGTGACACTCTACACAATCTGACAAGTAAGGAAATCTCCCTACTACTTTTGTTCTCCCACTCATGACATTTATTACAGTGGTTTACTTATAGGAAGGGACATATTTGCTAGCTAGGCAATTTACTGTAGCGATCTTGCTAAAATGGCCCTCACACACAGCATCCAAAATTCAAGGTCTTAACTTGGTTGTCTTGGCACATGTCTTGAGATTTAGTTCTCATGTAGGATTTATCTTTCAAATCAGTTTGGTTACAGGTTTTATAAAGTTCCCATGAACAAATAATAGCAATGTTTGTAGTGCAGCTTGTCCAATAACTTTGATAACTGTTTCATAGTCAATTTAAAAATAATAATAATCCAAAGCTTGTATGAAGAAGATCTTGCCAACTGTGTATGAGTCATTGTCCCTGATCGGAGCAGTGACTCATGGCAGAATGGATATAGAATTATAATAAAGTTCTATTATTATTTTTTGCATTTGCAAAATATTGAGGCTATATACATAAAAGAGAAGGATTATCCTTCTCCAGATAGATCAAGGGAATAGATGCTGGTTTGAGAATTGTGCAGAATAGGTAATTAATATATACTTGGATGGATGTGAACAGGAATACCCAAGGAAGTAGGGAGAAATGATGCTGAATTCCATTCTGTTTGTGTCAAAATATTTCACCATGGATGCTAGTGAACCTCATTATAAGGAATTGCTGGAGAGTTGATGGCTTCTGGTAGCCAACTGACCAAATGAAGGGCATGTTCAAAATCTGCCTTCCTGTGTTGGAAGAAATGATGACCATCTAGCCCTAGTGGCATGGTGGTTAAAGTGCAGTATTGCAGGCTAACTCTGCCCAGAGCCTAGAGTTTGATCCTGATAGGGCTCAAAGTTGATTCATCCTTCCATCCTTCCAAGGTTGGTAAAATGACAGCCCAGATTGTTGGGGCCCATATGTAAATAATGCTTACGGTGTAGATCACCCAGAGAGATGTAAAGCACGATGGGGTGGGGGAAGGGGATGCAGTGGCCCAGTGGCAAAGACAATGAGCTTGTCAATCAGAAAGGTCAGCAGTTCGGTGGTTCGAATCCCTAGTGCTGTATAACGGAGTGAGCTCCTATTACTTGTCCCAGCTTCTGCCAACCTAGCAGTTTGAAAGCATGTAAAAATAGGTACCACTTTGATGGGAAGGTAACAGTGTTCTGTGCGCCTTTGGCATTTAGTCATGCTGGCCACATGACCACGGGGACATCTCCGGGGACAGCGCTGGCTCTTTGGCTTTGAAACGGAGATCATCACCACTGCCTAGAGTCAGGAATGACTAGCATATATGTGCGAGGGGAATTTTTACCTTTACCTTTATGGGGGAGGGATATATAAACCCAAATGCTATTTCTGTCTAGATATGTATTTAGGTCAGCAAGAAGCTTTCCATGATGTCATTCTAGTGCAACATTGTTTTGTCATTGCTCACAATTTGGAAAGAGCTGTTGTGGCATCTTGGCTGAATGACATCACGTCAACATGGGCACTTAATGGTGGGGGCAAGATGGCTCTAGAGATCAAAAGATCAGCTTTCTCTGAGAAACGACACCATATCATTTGTATTCACTGAGGACAGACACTGAGCCTCTGCTCATTTCATCAAAGAACTATTTATGAGGCTGTAAAAAAGATGAGTTTCTCCGAATAGTCTCCAAATTAAACTTTTTAAAGTTTAATGTTGGCACACAAGAATAATTACAGTTATAAACCATTAAACATTTAGAAGAAATTTATAGGATTAGAGGGAGAAAATTTACAGCTGTGGCCCTAATGCAATAAATTTCTCCTGCAAAAGCAGCTTCATGTAACATTTCAATCTAGCACTCTGCTATTATTATTATTATTATTATTATTATTATTATTATTATTATTATTATTTTCTTCTCTCTTTTTTTCTTTTTTTGAAAAAAAAAATACAAATATCATCAAAAAGCTCAGGTGATATTTTCAGTTATTATTTATACAGGAAGATGAATATGTTTCTTAAAAGCATTGATTAAAATCCAGCAGGAAATAGTCAAGATTCTTAAAATATATATTTTAAAACCAGCATAACCAATATTGGTCTTTACGCTCATTCTGTGACAGCTAGCTGCAGATCCTATAAAATCCTAGAAAGTGTTGCTGTTGCTGTTTATTTCATCCCCCAAATTAC
This sequence comes from Thamnophis sirtalis, assembly GCF_051295495.1. Taxonomy (NCBI): domain Eukaryota; kingdom Metazoa; phylum Chordata; class Lepidosauria; order Squamata; family Natricidae; genus Thamnophis; species Thamnophis sirtalis. The sequence continues at coordinate 83,116,982 of NW_028261385.1, read as the reverse complement.
AAGCTAGCAATTATCTCATGCTCCAGGGATTTGTTTTGCACATTCATAAACCAGGGATGAAGATATATGACACTACAACTGAAGTAGACTATTTTCAGTGATGCATTATATGCCTTGTGGAAAACTTACCTGAATGCAAAATTCATTATTTAATGAATATATCCCTATCTCTATCCGGAAAAGAAAGTGAATATTGGTGCAACGTCTCACATAACACAGATCTGCGACTAAAAAGCTGTTTGATTATTTTCATCTAGTTTCCATGTATTTCCATGTATTTTGGTGTGCTGAAAACAAATAAAATATTGAAAAAACTCCTAGACATCATGATTTGCCACAACATGCAAAATTGTCTTCAAATTTATCATTTAAAAAAAAATGGTATTTTTTTTTATTATGGGCTTTTAACCTAATTTAAAGTCCAAATTACTATTAATTAATTCATATAAGTGCATTTAAGATATAAAATGCCAAAAAAAAAAATTAAAGGGTTTGTCCGAGTTATTTAAAAAAATTATAGGACTGTAAATCTGATGGTCAGCAATATATACATAAGCTAAGCAAGTTTTAAGTCTGTGCTTCTAATGGTAGAAGGGGTTAATCTTTCCTGAAGAATCTAGGGAGGAAGACAGAGAGCAGATAGCAGCATCTCCGGTCAGTGCAGGGGGCGTGGCCAGCACTGTGACGTCTCGTGTACAGACACAGAGCTGCTCTCTCTTGCATGCCACACTTGTGCATGAATCATCATCAGGTTCTTGGTTCTAGGCTGTTCAGACTTTTTCATCCCAATTCATGTTAGCTCGTCATTCTTCAACCATTATGTTATGGCTCCATGAAAGTGTATTAATTTGCCAGACAATTTCTGTTTCATCTGTGGTGAATATATAGTGTTTGAAGCAACAGCAGAATATTACAGACTTTGTGAAAAAAAGTATACTTTGCATACTTTGGACTAAAAATTGGAGATCAAGATAAAGTTTGGGCGCCTCATAAAGTGTGCAAACGGTGTGTTGAGGACCTCTGAAACTGGTTCAAGGGTAAGAAAAAATCTTTCCATTATGGGATTCCTATGGTATGGCGAGAGCAAAAGAACCATAGTGAAGACTGTTACTTTTGTTCATGCAATGTGAAAGGGTTTAATTCCAAATGGAAGCATTCCATTTCATACCCCAATCTTCACTCAGCAATTCGTCCCATTCCCCATGGCACAGATATACCAGTACTCAATTCCCCTGCTACCTTGGAAGAGATACCTAGCTCCAATGAAGTTGAAGTCATACCTGAACCAGATGATGAATCAAGTTCTCACTTTGAAGATGATACAAGACCAAAATTGTTTTCTCAGGAGGAGATGAATGATTTGGTAAGAGATTGAATTTTCCCTAAGATGCCACTGAGTTATTCGGATCAAGGCTGAAAAGCGGGAATTTATTGTTGCCAGGAGTGTCATCTTCATGGTTCAGACATCGTGAAAAGGAGTTCGTTCCTTACTTCACCCAGGAAGACAAGTTGGCATTGATGTCAAAGGTCTGATGGGTCGATTTAAAATCCAATATGATTCAGAGCAATGGTGTCTTTTTATAGATTCTTCAAAAAGAAGTCTCAAAGCAGTTTTACTCCACAACGGTTTTTATGCTTCCATACCTATAGGTCATTCCGTACAGTTGAGGGAAACTCATAAGAACTTGGAATTGGTTCTTTGTAAACTTAAATATGAAGACCATGGTTGGCAAGTGTGTGGGGACTTGAAGGTCTTGTGCATGCTGCTCGGGCAACAAGCTGGGTATACCAAATACCCTTGTTTTCTGTGTCTATGGGACAGTTGAGATCGACAAAATCACTGGACCAAGAAGAGTTGGCAGCTGAGGGTGCTAACAGTCGGTGAAAAAAATGTCCTCCGAGAAACTTTGGTACCTTCCCATAAAGTTCTTCTACCACCTCTCCACAAAAAATTGGGATTGATGAAGCAATTCATAAAATCACTTCCAAGAGATGGAGAATGCTTCAAATACTTGGTCACCAAGTTTCCATGCCTGTCGGATGCAAAATTAAAGGAAGGTGTGTTCATTGGACCAGACATTAGAAGGCTTATAGTTGATCAAGAGTTCGTCAATACCATGATGGATCCTCAAAAAGAAGGGTGGATTGCATTTAAAGAAGTCGTACAGAAATTTTTAGGCAATAACAAAGATCCTCACTACAAAAAGATTGTCGGAAGAATGCTGAAAGCATTTCAAGCTTTAGGTTGCCTGATGAGTTTGAAAGTGCATTTCCTCCAGTTCCACCTTGACTACTTTCCTGAAAATTTGGGAGCTGTGAGTAAGGTGAACGATTTCACCAAGACATTAAAGAGATGAAAAGGAGATACCAGGGAAAATGGAGCATTACAATGATGGCGGACTACTGTTGGATGCTTCAGAGATACATTCCAGATGCTACTCACAAGCGTAAATACACCAAGAGGTGCCTCACAAAAAAGAATTGAGTTTAGTGTGTGCAGGTGAGCTCATTTCAGTTAAAAAAAGGATTTTCATGAAAATATTGTAATAAAACTTTAATTTTTAAGTCTATTTCCATTTATTTTGAGGTATTGCCTTATTTAACACAGTTACCTAAATTGTCAAGAACCATGATGTCCTAATGGAGGTCATTTTCGGATTCAGTGCACCCAAAAACATAAAGATTACGTGGAATAACCAAAACAGCTCTTGATTATTATTATTTTTTTGCAGAATGTGAATTAGCAGTTCCATTAAGAGTGCCATCCAATTTGGGAAGGAGGAGCCACATCGCGACGTTACAACGTGCTGTCTCGATATTCTGAGACTGCCGTTGACACTTTTGCCACTGAGGGTTCCATTGAGACCTACACCATCCAGTAGAGATGGTGGTCAGGAAGACAAAGTCTTGCTGGTCTCAGGGATATCACAAAGTCCCTGATAGACCCAAGGGAAGTGCTTCAAGCCCATGGTGAACAGGCAGCCCCTAGGCTGATGAAGTCGGGACGCTCCGGAAGGAAGGAAGTGAAAAGAGAAAGTGAGTCCATCTGGTAAGTTTTTTTTCTATTTTGCTAAAGACTGCCCAAAGAAATGTTTCCTTAAAGCCAAATTGATCCTTAAACAAAAGAACTGAGCGGCGAAGATAATCCTAATGGGATCGCTGTAGAAAGTTTTTTTCCTTTGTCATTGTAACTATTTTTTGTGGATTGAAATGCTCGTCACATTCTCCATTTTTCCTCTTAAAGTGAACGAATTGATTTTTTTCCTTCTGCTTCTTGTTGCTTTATTTTTTGACTTCTGGATTAAAACCTTCCTTTTTATTTTAACAATTCTTCCTACTACTTGTTATTAAACCACACGAAAAGCAATCTAAAGAACTTTGTTTCCTACAGAAGGTGAAAATTAACTGCCAGTCAGAGTTTTTTTGAAACAATGTATCTCTTTCTTTATTTGACTTCACTAACTTTGCAGCTGAAGGGTTTGCAATTTGTTTACAGAAACTCATAAAAAACCAAGGACATGAACTGTTTTCACAGGTGCCTCTGAGAACTATTTTGGCAGAGAAAGAAAGAAAGAAAGAAAGAAAGAAAGAAAGAAAGAAAGAAAGAAAGAAAGAAAGGGGGAACAGAACCCTTCCTCTTTGAAGCCTCTGAGAACTATTTTGGCAGAGAAAGAAAGAAAGAAAGAAAGAAAGAAAGAAAGAAAGAAAGAAAGAAAGAAAGAAAGAAAGAAAGAAAGAAAGGGGGAACAGAACCCTTCCTCTTTGAAGACAGTTTTCCTACCTCATCATTAGGGACTACTTGGGTGTCAATAATTACATTATCATTTGTTTCTAATTTATTTCACCCCACGTGTTCTATAAACTTAGTACTAGCGCTACAGTGAACCTTAGCGGTGCCTTTCTCCCAAAACCTAAATGATCTATGGTTAGCCTCATATCCACAAAAAATAACTCACTTGTGATGGTATATGCATCCATGCTGGGGCTCTGAATGTATGTAGGTAACTCAAATCTGGTTTTCTGCCATGCCACCTAGTGAATGGCAACTCATCGGTTGTTGTATTCACCACATTATTTAAAACATGGTTACTACACATCATAGCTTCACCCCACAGTGTTTCCAGCAAACCTGAATCAGCTATCATAGTTCGAGCCATGGCCTGTAATGTTTGCCCCCTTCTTTCTACAAATGAGTTATGTTGTGGCCTATAAGGAGCAGAATGTTTGTGCTTGATTCCAGCTGTTCTTAACATTGTTTGGAATTTATAATTGGTAAACTCCATCCCATTATCAGTAACTACAGTAATAACCTTGGCTTTCATTTTTCTTTCCGCAAACCTCAGCCAATTAAAGAAATGCTGAAACGTTTCTGTTTTGTTTTTCATCAAGTAACAGAAACCGTATTGGGAATAATGATCCATGATACTCAAAACATAACAGGCATCTCCCAAACTGGGTTTCTTAGGTCCTATTATATCAGCAAAAACAACCTCCAGAGGTTCCTTTGTTTTAAAGCCATTCAGTCTGTTTGCTGGAGTAACTTTGCTTTTCTCCTGATTGCAAACATTGCAGTTTAAGTATTTTCTGCATGGTTTTAATTTTACTCCTTCTGCCAACTTAACAGTTTGTTGCAGCATCTTGAAATTAATGTGCCCCTGCATCTATGTAGTAAATGTATGCATTCGTCATGGGGTTTAACATTATGATAAGCTGTGTTAGCCATCTGGCCATCCGGTACAACATACAAACCATTTTTTAAAGTAGCAGTAACCCTGTTATCTGTTTTTTCATTAATACAGATGTCTCCCCTAATGGTTACCACATAGCCAATGTTAACCAGAGCCCTAACTGATACTAAGTTGAATTTCAGGTTAGGTACATATAACATTGGCAACTTCTCATTTAGGAATGAACAACATGCATTACCTTCACTAGATGCTTTCACCTTCCATCCATTTGCCAAACATACATGTTCCTTGCTCGTGGTCATTTTTACAAACCTTTTTCTATCTCTAGCAATGCACTGTGATGCTCCACTATCAACAACCTGCAAATCATGGTTGCTCCTGAAAAACCTCTTTCATAAAGGTTAAATCAGCTAACATATCTCCACCTTTCAGAAGACGTGCCCTAAATAGTTTTCATGTAAGATGTATGTGTGCATCTACAGTGTCACATACATAAATTCTCTTCAAATTCTCCCAACATCTTGCAGCAGAATTTTCTCCACAAATGTGTACTAATTGTTGGTCATTCAGTGTTAGACCCATAATACACAATGCCCGTTCATTGCATCACTGAAAATCTGCTATCTTCTGGACATCATCATCGTTATCTGAATTCCATGCAGTTATATCCAGTGGATTCTGTACAGCATCCTGTAAACCTTCCCTATGCAGGAGTAGACTGCATTTCATAGACCAGGAAACATAATTTGTTCCATCCATCCAGGTATAACTGCATGGAATCCAGATAACGATGATGATACCCCGAAGATAGCAGATTTTCAGTGATGCAACGAACGGGCATTGTGTATTATTGGGCCCATAACCAATAAGGTAAACTCCCCATTGGGAGAGCGAGTATGTTCAGTGAAGCGTTGTGAGTGTTGGAGAACACACAAACCAGCATACAGAGACACTGCAGTTTAAATAGGCTTTTACTTCCATGGAAATAGAGGTAGCAGAGTCCAACAAACAGTCCAAGTCATACATGGATAAGACAGTCAGTCATCAATGTCTTAAATTAAATTAAATTGAAGGGGAGAATGAAGAAATAGAAGATAAAGATAAGACAATAGATGAATTTAATAATGGAGCAAATGTTGGTAAAAATGGAAAGGGAATGTGGAAAATGGAATTCGACGAATTGGAGCTCTACCCCAGATTCCAGGACACAGAAGAGAAAAAAATACTAATGATGATAGACATAAGAAGAGAAAATTTTTCAGAAGCAAGATTGACAAACAAAGACAAGTTAACTTTAGTAGCAACTAGTGAGCAAGGAGATCATCTAAGAGACCCTTCAAGCAACAAAGTGAGGAGAGAAGCCTATAAAAACCTTATAAAAGAGACAAAAAGAAGACTGACTCCACAATTGGCAAGAGAGATAAGACTGTTTTGTTACTGGAAAGATACAGGTTGACAATGAAAGTTGGTAATAAAAAAATAGTTTTTTATTATTATTGGTGATTAATAAGTAGGAACTTTGTAACTCCTAGATTGTTTTAGATTGTTATTAAATTTTACTCACTAACAATTAATTAACCATAAATAATAATAATAATGAAATGATAATGGATACAGCGTAATGATATATATATATATATATATATATATATATATATATATATATATATATATATATATATATATATATATATATATATATATATATATATATGTTATGTTTATGTTATAACACACACACACACACACACACACACACACACACACACACACACACACACACACACACATATATATATATATATATATATATATATATATATATATATATGTTATATTTATGCTGATAAATAAATAAAGGGAGACTAGTATAGATCTATTTCAAGCTATTTAGCTCTCATCAGCTAGCCACACCCTTACTGGGAATCGAACCTGTGCTCTATTGCCTCTAAGGCAGATGTGTTAACCATTGAGCTACAGGGCTCGACTCCTTATCAACGAGGCCAGGGTGAAAGGTATATATTTAAAGTCACAACCCCTGGTATGCCCAAATATGGGAGGAAGGTCACACTTCCACTCTCTGTCTTCGGCTCGTCACAAGAGACCATCCAGACAGAAACCCAATATTTTTTACTGTTGCCTTTTTGTTACATTTGTTATATTTATGCTGATAAATAAATAAAGGGAGACTAGTATAGATCTATTTCAAGCTATTTAGCTCTCATCAGCTAGCCATACCCTTACTGGGAATCGAACCTGTGCTCTATTGCCTCTAAGGCAGATGTGTTAACCATTGAGCTACAGGGCTCGACTCCTTATCAGCGAGGCCAGGGTGAAAGGTATATATTTAAAGTCACAACCCCTGGTATGCCCAAATATATATGTATTGACAATTTAGTAAAAGAAATTTGGATATAAATTGTAAAGTGTGTCTTGGAAAAAAGACCTATAAAATTTTATTAACAAATTTTCATTTAGATCTTGTTATAAAGGTGTAAGGGTTTTTTTTGGGGGGGGTGTGTGGGGGCCCTGATGAGAGGAGATGGGGCATAAATAGTAAATGATTTTTAGCCAATTATAATAACAACAAGGAAATGTTAATGGTCATTGTTTAACAATATATACATGCTATGGTATTGGCTGAAGTAACTTAGATATAAATATTAGTCAGTGAGTTGGAAAAAAAGGGGGGAAGACTTAAAAATGTTATCTATTGACTTTTACTTAAAAGATGCTACAAAAGTGTAATGTTATTGGATTTTTTGAAATAGCTAATGAATGTCATTATGTGTTTGTGTCTTTAAGTATGAATGATTTGAGGTAAAAGCATGTTCAAATAATTGTAGTCAAATGAGAATTGGGGTACATTGATAGTAAGATATACAAAGACTTTTGACTTAAAGTGTATAATCTAATATGAACTGTAAGTAATGACTGTGGAAGAAATGCATGAAAGTTATCTGTAACCAATCGACACGCTTTCTACAAGATGTAAGGAAGGATGATTTTTTTGTGTGTGTTTTTGCTTAATTAAAATAAAAAAATCCAAAAAAAAAAAAAAAGAGTGCCATCCGATTTGGTTAAATCCTGCCACCAATATTTAATTGAACAAATTGCAAAAGGTTGGAAGATATATAAACTGAGACCAGGTTCTTTCAATGTAGGCAAATTAGAATGAGATCCCACCCAGACTTTCACTGGTGTTCTGAAGGAACACAGAAACATAAATATTTCTCCCCATATAAGGTAAACGTCAGTGCGGTGATGGACAGTTCTATCTTCCTATCCCAGTGAATGTGCCCCCCCTCCCTCAGGCCCTCCAATCTCAATCTGGAAAGAGATGTTAGAGATGCATCAAAGGACTGTTCACTGCTCTTTCCTAATATTCTCTTTCTGAAAGCAGGAACATTAAAAGGGGAGTTTGAATGAATCTTGGAAGGGCATATCAGTGGGTGTTTGCCTGAGGATAGATGGATGTTTGTCTTTCTATCTCAGTTATTTTATGCTCTACCATCATCCAGTCATCTACCTCACTCCTTTGCCTTTTTTTAATCCCCTTACAGGCAGGATGGGCAACATAAAAATTTAAACAAACAAACAAACAAACTAATAAATAAATCATACATACTGTACATACATACTGTACATACATACATACATACATACATACATACATACATACATACATACGGGATGCAATGGCTCAGTGGCTAAGACGCTGAGCTTGTCAATCAGAAAGGTCAGCAGTTCAGCAGTTCAGATCCTTAGCGTCGTGTAACAGAATGAGCTCCCATTACTTGTCCCAGTTTCTCCAACCTAGCAGTTCGAAAGCACATTAAAAATGCAAGTAGAAAAATAGGAACCACCTTTGGTGGGAAGGTAACAGTGTTCTGTGTGCCTTCGGCGTTTAGTCATGCCGGGACGACTAACACATATGTGCGAGTAGAAACTTTGCCTTTACCTTTACGTACATACATATTAAAGTAGCATTTGAGCACACTGCTTAAAAGTCTGTTCTTATTCATCATAAATTTCTAACCAATCTATAGATCCTTCAAAAATCGGGTAGGTTTTCATATCCAAGCACATTATTTGCCCTGATGTATTGGCTTCAAATAAAACTGTAAACAAACAAGACTGAATCCTAGAAGAATTTGCTCTCTTTATCCACAAAAAGGCCCAACAGGTAAGGTAATTGCAAACATAAATGGGAGGTGATTATAGTACATCTAGGGTAGGGCTGTCAAACACGCAGCCCACGAGCCAAATGCATCACGCACTGGCCAAGCCCATGCCCGGTTTAATGAAGCGGGGGAAAGTCATGATACATCACATGACAACACTGTGATGATGCGAGTTTGACACCTCTGATGGCCAAAGTGAATCCGGTAGCAGTAGGTTTTGAATTCTAGCCAGGAGATGTGGCTTCAACACATCCCAGGAACAACATCAGAGCTCTCCATCTAGAAGCCTAGTGTTGGGAACAGCTAAGAAACTGCTCAGGCAGGCGTGTGTGCACACACATACTCAGAAAGAACCAGTCCCTGTCACTATCGCACTTAGTAAAAGAAACAAGATGTTTCCTGATCTTCACATCTTTCCTCCAGGTATTTCAGAGGATGGAGATCTTGCACACCTTCAAACTGGAAAGGCTGTGCCAGCAGAAAAAATCCTTACATCTATTCATCTAAAATGGTGGGGGGGGGGGGAATTCCGGCTGCTAACTTCAGCATGGCTTATGTTCAGCTACAAATAAAAAGTAAAGGTGTTCTGGCACAAAGAGAAAATAAACCCCAGACCCTTCTGCATCTGTCTGACATTTGACAGGCTTCGTATCCTTATAAAAGTTTACTGTACCTGGAAATGTCACTGAACAGTTCAGCCATTTGTTGATTTCTAAATATAGAGGTACAGAATTTTGGATTTCAAAATAGAGAGAAATTGGGTGGCCTCCAGACTGGTGAATCAGTTTTGTGAAGCGCTGAATTAAGATCTGCACTAAATCTAACATTGCTACTCATGCTTACAATTAACCCATCACAAATCAATGTCAACGGATTTCCTTAGTATTGTATATACTCCAAAATAAGCTGGGTATCTTAGGTGTCAAAATATACCACACAAATTGAGTTTGGCTGATCTACAGATGAGTTTAAAAGTAAGTAATCAGAATAGAGTTAGAAGGGACCTTGGAGATCTTCTAGTCCAAGGGTGTCAAACTGAATGCCTGTGGGCCGGATTCAGCCCACGAGGTGCTTAGATCTGGCCTGCGGGGCCACCCTGGAAACAGCAAAGCACCCCACGTGAGTTCCATTTTTGCTGGCAGAGGGTTGCAAGAGGCAGTTGCAGTTGAAAATAGAGCTTGGGAGCCCGTTTTCGTGACAGAGTGCTCGAACCATGGGTGCCCCTGAAATGAGTGATGTAAAGCTGGCCACACCCATCCTGGCCACAGCCCCCTGAGGTCAAATACAACTGTGATGTGGCCTTCAATGAAATTGAGATTGCCACTCCTGTTCTAATCCAAATCCCTGCTCAAGTAGGAGAACTTATTCAGATAGGTGGATGTCAGGTCTCTTCTTAAACACCTCCAGTGATGAAGACCCACAACTTCTGAATGCAAGCTATTCCACTGGTTAATTGTCCTTGCTATTAGGCAGTGTCTCCTTAATTCCACGTTTCTTCTCTCCTTGATTAGTTTCCATCCATTGTTTCTTATCTTGCCTTCCGGTGCTTTGGAAAATAAGTGGACCCTTCTTCTTTGTGGCAGCTCCTCAAATACTGGATACATGTATCTATGTATATAAGGTAGGTGTGTGTGTGTGTGTACATGTTAGTTAGTATTTTTCAAAGTACCCGTATAACCCTTGTATCAGGAGTGGGATTCTACCGGTTTGGATTGGTTTGGGCATACCGGTAGTTCTGATGATCAGCTGGGAGTGAACCGGTTTGCTCCGACGATCAAGTGGGCTCACTTGCCCACCCCTGCATTTTACTGACTTTTACCTTCTCATTTGAGTGGCGTGGCAGAACAGATTGCCGCTCCTCAGCTTTTTTCCTCCCCAGCAGTAATGCAGAAGGTAATTTTTCTCTAAACTGATCACTCGCGCGATCACCGAACTGGTTGTTAAACCAGTAGGATCCCACCACTGCCTTGTATATTTGTGAATAAATCCATCCAGAGAAAAGCTGACCTTCACATTTTTAACCAAAATACTGTGAAAATGGATACTCCATATATGCAAATATATACCGTATGTACTATATTATTGCATAATAATATAAGTGATATGCTGAACATAACATAACATAACTTAGTTCAGCATTCTTAGCAGGAATCCTAATAATCAGCAAAGAATAAATTTGCCATTATTGGTAAGCCCTTGTTCTAAAGAAGCATACCAGCCTTTTAATATAGTCAGAATTCTGTGCCTGTTAAATTTAGGTTATCTAGTCCCAACACTCACCTAAGACTTTTCCTGATCTCCAACAAAAAACTACTTTCTTATAAACACATTATTTCCTGTTTTATTTTCTGGAACAGCTCAGGCAATCTTTCAAATACTTGTAGTTCTCAATTAATAACCACCCATTCAGTGATTGTTCAAAGTTATGGCCATTGTAGCACCCCTGCAGTCAAGTGATGGTGATTTGGGTACTTGGTAAACCACTTCACATGACAGTCGAAGTTACATGATCATCACTTGTAATCTTCCTTGCTGATTTTTGACAAGCAAAGTCAATAAGGAAGTCAGCAGAGGAAAAGTTGCAAGTTGTTCCTGTAAGTTGCTCCTGCTGCTTTTTATCCCAAGGAATCCATTATGGAATAGGAGATCCCAGGTATCTCTTACTCTGTAGTACAAGCCCACTCACAGCACAAACACACACACTGTATTCTGTAGTACATCCCCACTTGGTACTGCGTCACATGATCCCTTCCCTTACATCAGTGATGGCGAACCTATGACACGCGTGTCAGTGCTGACACGCGTAGCCATTTGGGGTGACACGCACAGGATTTCATGCGATTCATCCTCGGCTCCTGCACGGCCGCCGAGGATGAAAGAATCTGTGCTGGAGGAACGGGGGGGGCGGGACGTGTGATCTCCCCCGCCCACACTCACTTACTGTATCGCCGCCGCCCCTTTCTGAGCGCAGGGGCTGCTGATAAGGCGTGCGTGCCGTGCGCACACACGTCATCAGCGCGGCGAGGGAGGACCCGCAGGAGAGGAGCGCGGGAACAGTGCGCGCCTCTCTCCAGTCAGGCCGGCACAGAGAGTCTTATGTTTTTGTCAAAGTGAAACACAACGCGAGTTATGCTCAATTTTTTGCCGATTTTTGACACACCACGCCAAAAAGGTTGCCCATTACTGCCTTACATAGACCTCCATCTCCCCCTCCCATAGGCCCATATAGGAAACATAATTCTCATCAACAATATTCACTGTAAATCAGGGGTGGTATTCATTTACCTTCCCAACCGGTTTCCAAATGTGAGCTTGCGTGCCTTCCCGCCTGCACTTTTGGCAAAAAAAGGGGCATAAATGGGATGCCATAGAGCTGGAGCGGATAGCCGGGGTGATTTCCGCTACCAGTTCAGATGAACCGGTAGGAGAATACCACATCTGCTGTAAATTTTCAATAAAAAATTTCTCATTAAGCAGCCACAATTCATACTTTTGTTTACTATGGACTTACACATAGTATAGCAATGCAGCGATGTTATTTTAAAAAAGCCAGCTCAACAGGATTGAAATAATATTGAGCAATGGTAATTATCTTTCCATTTTTCAAAGGTCTCCCCCCCTGTGTTTGTGTGTATGCGTGTGCCTGTGTGTGTGTGTGTGTGTGTGTGTGTGTGTGTGTGCATGCGCATGCAGATGGCATGCATAAGGTGTAGAAAAGGAAGGGGAATAAAATCTGGGTTTTTATTTCTTTGTATGAAACACACATGAACCTGAAGAGTGATAGCTCGGACTAAGTTAGTGCTGATAATTACAGCTTTTATCTCCAGGCAACCGAGAAAGCTTCAATGAAATTCAACCTGAAAAAAATGTGAATTCTTGACTCTATGGGCATGATATGTAGTAGTCAACATCAAAGCCTAATAACCCTATTTGTTCGCCCTTTGCTTATTCATCCCACATACTCTTGATGGTGATGATTATAGCCTTTAACACTCCATGAAAAAAAACCTTTGTTTTCTCATTTGTACATGACATTATTGCTTGCCTCTTTTAAACACCATTCATAGAGTAGTAAGGAACTGTGTAGTCTTTCCACAGTAGACACCTTTTGCAAATATATAATTTAACTCCTTTCTAAAGTGTTTGTGTAATTACATAATTAAACAGCTAAACAGTATATTAAAGTTGGAGTTGTCTAAAGGCACTGAGGTAAATTCAGCTCAGTGTCAGCCCATAAACAGCTCAAAACTGCACTTGTTAATCTCCCAATGCTTTTGCAAACTTATTTACCAGGTTACACATGAATTTTTGCCAATCTTCCCCTTTATATGGAGGCAAATACCTGAAGTAGAAAGGAGAATGGGAAACGGATATGCCCACTGATGGCCTTGTACTGAACTAGCTGCAATGGCGAGAAAACCAAATATACTTAATGTGGCTCTAGCAATGACATTGAATGACTAGGTAGGAACAAGTATACTTTGCCATCTCTAGTTTGGATTGAGAGGTGGATCATGTCATTTGAACAATAGCGTTTGTTCCAAAGAAAGTCTGTTAACAAACCAAGATATCAACTCCCGTGAAAAGCTAGAACTACATTTATTATGATAAAATAAAATATCATTATGTTATTATGGTTATAATAATAAAATCTTGCAAGCTTGATTGTGCTGTATTGCCTCCTCTTCATATACTCCAGTGAATTAAGAAGCCTCTGCCTCAGCCATGTTCAATATTATATTATTCTGATTTTTTTAAAAAAAAACACCATCTCTTTGCCTAGGTAACATTCCTGTTTTTCCATCAAGATAATTATCCTTACTCTTAGAAGCAACCTGCTGCTGTGAAATTGCACTTGCTGCTGTGGCCTAGAGGTGGAGCTCTCTCCTCACAATCAGGAGGTTGTGAGTTCAATCCTAGGTAAAGGCAGATGTAGGGTCTCATGCTTGGGCAGGGGGTTGGACTAGATGACCTGCAACTCTGTTAATCTTTTAAAGCTGGTCTACTTGCAGCAGATACCTGTTGGTTACTCAATGGTGATTGCCTACAATTTCAATTTAGAGATATTTTGAACTACAACTCATTAGGCACTTCGGGTCTTTGGAAGTTGAAGCCCAAACAGCTGGTAACCATCAGTTTTTCTATTCCTGGTTCATAAGATACGCTTTGTTATATAGTTCATCTGTGGTTAAAGAAACATGACCCTAAACCAAGTGTGTCAAACTAGCAGCATCCATGGGCTGGATGCATCAGGTGCTGCCTCTGCCCGGATTAGCGAAGGGCAAAAAAGTCCCGATACGTCATATGACACTGCCATGAGGATGCAAGTTTGACACCCCTGAACTTTGTGCAATAGGTATAACACTCAACCTGTATAAGCTTTTATTTATTTGACTTGTTTGCCACCCATCTTGCCTACAGGTGGCTCTGGGCAACTTATTGAAAGCCAGTAAAACACTGAAGTAATAAATACTCATAATAATAATAATAATAATAATAATAATAATAACAACAACAACAACAACAACAACAACAATAGTAATATTTGGTTGGCCTCAGTAGGGGAATCTCAGTAACAAAAGTAGCAATTCGTTCCTTCAGAAAAGAGGGCATGTGTATGGACTCAGTGGGGACCTTAGTATCATATCATAGCTTCTATTCTTCTCAGTCTATTTCAACACTTTCAAAACTCAGATGACTCCAAGAGTCTTCTGTAGAAGGACAATATCTTCGAAGAAGCTCTTCCTGGTCTTTCAAGTACAGACACAACCTCCAATAACAAAAAGGGAATTGGACTAGTTGCTCGGTTTTATTCTTTGAAGAGAGGATCTTGAGTTGCTTTGCAAAATAGATTTGATATGTATGCGAGTGTGTATTTCAATAAAGCAGACCATAGGAAAGCTGTCTAGATCAGGGTGTCCAACCTTGGCAACTTTATGAACTGTGGATTTTAACTCCCTGAATTCTTCAGCCAACCATTTGTTATGTCCAAATGTGAAATTAGGAGTGCTTGAGGAATTTGAACACTGACTGTTTCAATGTCAACTGAATGCATGTTCTGTCAGTCTATATAAATCAGTGGTGGGTTCCGGATCCCTTTCCAACTGCACGCACATGGTCTGCGCATGCATTGTAGCTGCCAGCAATGCTTCTGCAAGCCTCCGCAATTCTCCAGCTGCTTGTCGGAGCATCAGACAGGCGCTGTATATGCCATGCACATGTGTGGAAGCACCAAAGGCTTTAAAGGACAGGTAAGGAGCTTGGGTGAGTGAGTGGGCCCTCTGGAGCACCGTACCAGAACGGTACCCAGTGCTCCAGGCAGGCTCCGGTACCCCATACTGGGGCGTACTTCCTGCAACCCACCACTGATATAAATTTAAAAAGACGTTTTTTGAGCAAAATAAGCACTATAGATAAATGCTCCTTAAATTGTAATCATCATTCTGTATTTATAAATACAACTATATTTGCAATAACACATTTACAACTTTTTGTGATTATGTTATTTTTGAAAGGGGTAAAAGTATTGAAGGCCTTAGTTAACATTTCAAACATTTGAAACAACACAGTGAAACGATATAAAACAATGGTTTTTCTCCTTTTAAAAATATTTATTTATTTGTTGATTTAAAAATTAAATTTACAGGGTACCGTAATCGTAGTGACTCTGGATTGATTCAAGATAAAAACAGCCAATATACTTGGCAAGTTAGTCTCAATGGATTAAAAAGCTAAATGTACTAAGATAAAAAAGATGCTTGTTAGGTTCTTAATAAATACTTAATACAAACTGAAGCTGATTGCACTCAATAAAGAAAGAGAAATCCAATATACCAGTGTCTTCAAAAGGATATTAAAAAAGGCAAGATGGTCAGCCCCACCTCTTTTTAATGGCCAGGCCAAGCTTTGATTGTGCAGTTATCATCTTGATTCTATACTCCAATGTCTACCCTTGCCTCTCTTCAAAATGAGATAGATACTAGTTTCTTATTGCTTAGAAATAGGTGGTGGTAATTTTCCTAAGTATGTTATTGTTAGCAGAGGTCCAAACGTACAGAGTAATTGGGACAGAGTTTGTTTCAAACCATATCTCTTTCAAAGATTTCCAAAGTTCCTAACTGCTGTATTATAATCCTCTCTAGGAACATAACACATTATTCTTATACACACTTAGATGTGGAGAGACCTGCTAAGTATGAATGAACCTCCATACTCTTCCCAAGTATTCTTGTCGTAGATGAGAAAATGAATGAAAAGCACAAGTCAATAATCTAACTAGGTGGTTATGACTTTATATCGTGTGCATATGGGTCTGCATCTGAAGGGAGAAATGGCTGCCATTATGTAAGGTGTTATGTCAATTAAGCATCAATTGACAGTTAAAAGAGCATTTATTGAAATTTAATAGGAAAGATGATGTGTAATCAAGTTTAAATTTATAAGACACAAATATAATTAGATTTTCAACACATAAAAATTGTAAGGAATATTAAGACACTTAATTAGGATTTTAAAAGCCAGCAATATCAAGTTAATAATTGTGACAACTAATAGAGTATCTAAATGTCAGTTATTTTATTAATTGATATTTAATTTGTCTTAGGCTGCCTTGGTAAATGTTAATTAAATGCCAGAAAATTCCCTACAATTTTACCATATTAATAATCCTAAATTATGCCTTTATTGCCCTTATAATTGTGAGTTAATTACTCAGCAGCCAGATTCACCCTCCTTTTTAGTAAAAGCTCAAAAGGACTTGCTTTTTGTTGTTGTTACGGGTCAACACAGGTCAACCTTCTCCACTAGTGTAATTTTCTTGGCTACTTAAAGCTGAGCAGTCCGTTGTTCAAACAGATATTTCCTCAACGCAAAGAAATATAAAACTGGCCTCCTTCCATTGTCTTACTGCAATATACTGATATTTAAAAAGCAGAGGCAAACCTGGGATTTTCTAGCTAGGATGAACATTGGAAGATCTGCAGATAGATCTACACTTGGTTCAAGTTACTCCTGACTCTTAGCTTTCACAGCTGGCTTCTGGTTGATATCTGGACTAGTCCATTGGATTAGTGAATTACTTTGAGTGAGGAAATGCTTTTATGGCAGGATCACTTGTACAAAGTTTATTAGATCAGTGACTCAGCTCTTCCTTCCCACCTTTTTTTTTCACTCATCTTTTTTTCCTTATCAACTTTCTTACAAATTGCTTTTTAGTTGACCTTTAATTTGCTAGTCAGCAGAACACATCATGAACTTCTGCTAATATCTCTTTCTTTATTTTTATGCACTTATTGTCCCTGTAAACAATAGGACCTATTGCACTATTCTGCAGGTACCTAATTATCCATTCCATATCTTCTTTTGTTTACCACTAATCACTTCTATCTCCAAATTTGGAATTTATTTCATCAGGGCTGCTGGTTTGAGAGGTCTTTAGGATAAGATGTTCTCTCGCTTCGCTCTTCTCTTACAACTACTAATTTGCTCATCCTCTTTCTTTAGGAAACTGCAACCCGCTCTTTATTCTCCCTCTGTAATGCCATGGGCATTAGCCCTAGAGCAATGTTTCCCAACCTCAGCAACTTAACAATATCTGAACCTCAACTCCCAGAATTCCCCAGCCACTATGAAGTCCAGACATCTTCAAATTGCCAAGACTGAGAAATACTGCTCTAGGGCTAATGTCCATGACATTACAGAAGGAAAATAAAGAGTGTGTTGCAGTTTCCAAATTATTGTTAAATTACAGAGACAAGCAAACAGGCACCAAAAATATAGTTTGGATTTGTAAAACCATTTTGTTCTTTCCCTCAATTCAAGGCACCATATTCTTAAAGCCAGCCAAGAAATTCTGGCCAATGAGGCAGAATATTTCCTGCTCAACTCACTACATTTGTGGGAATAAAAATGCAATAACAACAAAGAACGAACACTTGTTATCCTTTTGCAAAATCTTCAAATCTATTGCCTGAGGCACCCGTCTCCTCTACTTTATAAAAGGCCTGACCTGAATAAGGTAATGGACCTAGCACTGCGGAAAGTTTAAAATGTCAATACTTCACTCCAATAACTCTTGGATAGGAATGATATTGGTACCATCTTGAGAATTGGTACCATACTTTGATTTTTCGAAAGGACCTTTTACTATCATAAAGTATGCAAAATGTCAACAAACTCTCTTCCTAAATTTAGTCCAATTAAGAGATATTCAATGTACTTTCAGAACTGTTCTCCATTTTGCCAATATATAAGCAGCCATTCTTTTCACCTGGAAACATTCAAGAACTAATTACAAAGGTGAGAATTTCAGGTTGCATATCATATGCTAAAAAAATCTAAAGGACAGGCTCTTTCAGAGGAGTGTACACCATATTGTCTTTAATAAAGACGTACTGCACTTCAGCTGTGTTGGACTACTTTTAGTCCAACACAAAAATATATTAATTTTTGCATTTTTTCACCAAGATGCATCTTCTCTATTATTATTTTTTCCTGAAAATTCAGTATTACTGTAGCAGGCAAATGCCTGGACAACAACGGACTAATAAAAATGTGCATTCAAATAAAAATTTTGTGGTGGAAAACACCAGATGCAAAAGGTCCAGTGGATTTTGGATCCAGGGGGTAAATAGGTTGTCCACTACACTGCCAAATTAATTCCTTTTTAACTGAGTCAAACTATTGCCAATGTACATCACTGTCTTTCTTAATCTAGCTATCATTGTATTATAAAACTTGAATGATTCTCTGTGCTAATAAAGGTGTCATCTTGGCTTTGAAGATACAAGAAGGCAAGTATGAAGGTTTTATTTCTAATTAAATCATTTGGATTCAAGTTTCATTCAGAAATTGACATGTTATAGTAGTTCATCAGTAGATGCCTAGTGTAAAGACATCAGTTGTGTTATCTGTAATTTCATTTGGGAGCTCTCTAACAAAATTAGTAGATCTGGGCTCATCATAATAAGAATAGCTATGAATACATGAAAATCTATATTGATCCAGCTTTAGATCTAATAAAATTGATCTAAAATATAGCAAATGGCTTCTCTATCGTGCTTGCATGACTTTGATAAGAAAAGTACTGCTTTAGTTTCAATTTATCTGTCATCTGACTACATGATGACAGGAAGGTATTTTATTCATTTCATTATGACTATGGTTAAACTGTTCATTATGTCAATATGTCTCACACATTTATATCTTCAGGTTTCAGCTTTCATTCATTTTGGAATCTGGCTATGTTGTCTAAAAGTGTTTTTTTTCTTCTGTAACTTACCTATATGCTTTTCTTTTTAAAATAATTTTTATTGAAAGTTTTAAAAACAATAGTAAAATAAAATGCAAACTGAACTCAGAAAGAATGGAAAGAAAAAGAAAAAGAGAGTAAAGGGTGTGCAGAAAAAATGAGGAAAGGAATAAGAGAAAGAAAAAATAAATCTTTAAAGAAGTAGCTTCTGATTTTCATCACAAACCTAATGATTCTTATACCACCCAACAGTAGATGGAAATATCTTCTCCTCATAATCCATCCCTTATCTATACACAAATCCACAAATCATTAATATTTCATTCCTAGCATCAGCAATAATTCCATAAAGGGATCACAGATTTATATAGGCATATCTTATTTTAACCTTGATCAAATCAACCAACCAACTTTGTACACCTTCCTTTTACTGTTAGTAATTCTAACAGTCATAATCAATATAATTCTGTCAAATGATTCAATCTCCCTTCTATTTTTCTTTCTTTAAGACTTTAAACAACTTCTTTTGTAAGTCCAATAAAATGTCCTTATCTAGGTCAGGTTCTTTTCTTGTCATTTATATGTCCACTTCAGTTATATTTTCACTTTACTTTGCCATCCTTTTTTTAAAAAAAATCCAGTACTTCTACTTTTACAAATTCTTTATGCTATAATATTTTTGCATCAGGGAAAAATTATTTCATCTCTTTATCTTTTAAATCTTCCCAGACTTTTAATTACTTTCACATTAGTAAGTTCTTCTTTAATATCCTTTAGATGCTATCTATTCATTGAAGCATGCATCACTGCTGAGATTGAAGCTGCTATTTTTTTTGACATATTCTTCAAAATACTCCTGAAATATTTTAAATGTCATAGACATAGTGTTTCTTTCATTTTGCAAATTCCAAAGCCAATCAAAGACAAAATACAGGCTTTTCTTTCTTTCCCTTGTTAATTTGTTTGTAACTTTCTTGAATCAGAGTTTTATTTAGCTTTTTATTTATTTCTAATTCTTTAAGTTCTTAAGCTTATATTATTTTTTTCTGTTTTATTCAAGAATGAAGGTACACTCACCGATGCCTTTCAAACTTGCAGTTTGAAGATCTCTAATATCCTTAAGGTAGTTAAATAGACAATTTCTGAAAATGATTAGAAAGTGAGTTAGCAATCTTAGTATCCTCTATAAGTCCCCATCACTGTTGAGAACATGATAGCTCCTTTTGTCTCCTGCATTCAAACCATTGGAAACCACTGACCTGTGATCCCCTCATGAGGCATAGCCATCCAGAAAACAAGTGCACAATCTCCCATCTATTCCTTATCTGGTCTATTCACCAATCCTTCAGTCTTAGCCACATTGTCATCTCCGCTCATTTAGAGATATCTTAGCTCAGCATTCGTCACTAAGAACCTCAATTTTACCTTTATGTTTTTTCAAATGTTTTAAATACTGCCAAATAATAGGTTTATTAATGCGATATAAAGGTAAAGGTACAGTTCTAATCATTCACGACTCTAGGGGGCGATGTTCATCTCCGTTTCAAAGCCAAAAAGCCAGCACTGTCTGAAGATGTCTCTGTGGTCATGTGGCCAGCATGAGTAAACACCAAAGGTGAACAGAACGCTGTTACCTTCCCACCAAAGGTGGTTCCTATTTTTGTACTTGCAATTTTACATGCTTTCGAACTGCTAGGTTGGCAGAAGCTGGGACCAGTAAAGGAAGCTCACTCCATTATGCAGTGCTAGGGTTTCAAACCACCGAACTGCCTAACTTCTGATTGACAAGCACAGTGTCTTAGCCACTGAGCCACTACATCCATTCACAAAAGCTTTTAATAATTGTCTTTAACTGAAATACACAGGCTTAGAAACTCTCCCCCCCCCACTTTACAGTATCACTTGCAAGACTCCAAAAATAGTTTAGACTGCCCCTGATCAGTCTATTTTGTCTTGTTTCTGATTATTCAGAATAACAGGACTGTGTTTTCACTGGAAAGATTCTCTCTGTACTGTAAAGTCATTCAAGTGGCGATTCTGTTTTTTTTCCTTCTTCTTCTTTAACTGAGAAAGAAGGGCTCTATAAATAAGATTTCTTAAGGAAGAGATCTTCCAATTTCACAGATATCCTGACCAGTGGTGGGATTCAAAATTTTTTACTACTGGTTCTGGGGCTTGGCTTGGTGGGCATGGCATGGCTTTGTGGGCGTAACAGGGGAAGGATACTGTAAAATCTCCATTCCCTCCCCACTCCAGGGGAAGGTTACTGCAAAATCCCCATTTCCTCCTGATCAGCTGGGACTGGGGAGGCAGAGAATAGATGGGGGCGGGGCCAGTCAGAGGTGGTATTTATCAGTTCTCCGAACTACTCAAAATTTCCACTACCAGTTCTCCAGAACTGGTCAGAACCTGCTGAATACCACCTCTGATCCTGACCCAGGCACAGGAAGGATTTTTTTGTCTGTATGATTATGTAAATCTAATTACTATACATGCTGAACAAGAAGAGGAATGCATGTCCTCGATTTGTAAGCGAAAGAGGGAAGATAGCAAAGATACATTTAGAAAAGGAAAACAGAATAGAATTCATTATTGGCTAAGTGTGATTGGACACAGAAGGAATTTGTCTCTGGTGCATAAGTTTTCAGTATACATACAAACAACAAAATGATAAATCATGATCATAGTCATCATTAAAATACATTCATCATAAATCATAAGATAAATCAAAAGAATCATGAAGCAAAATTTCAAAACCTCTGCTATGAACCCAATGCAATCCATGTATGACAAATTTATAAGGACTTTTATACCTTATTTCTGCAGTCCAGGGAAGCAACAAAACACAAGACATATCGCAGTACCAATGCCAAAGGTAATTTTTCAAGAGGCAACTGGACTTTTTTTGTTTTTTATTTCCTTGAAGATGTTTTACTTCTCATCCAAGAAGCTTCTTCAGTTCCAAAGTCCATCAGAAGTTCAGTCCATCAGAACTGAAGAAGCTTCTTGGATGAGAAGTAAAACATCTTCAAGGAAAAACAAAGAAAGTGCAGTTGCCTTTGGGACAATCATGACCTGGATGACTGAGAATCTCCATAAACATTTACCAATGGGATTTGCATCAGAAGTGGGTCGCACCGGTTTGGGTAAACTGGTAGTGGAAATTGTGACTGGGTTGCTGAACCGGTAGGGATAGCAGGCTCACCACACCCCCGAACCAGTTCCCCGGCCATCACGGTGTAGTGGGGTTTTTTTGGGATGTTTTTAATGTTCTATTTACAGGCAACTGCGCGCACACACAGAGCAAATCATAAGCGCATCGAACTGGCAGCAATGCCGGCAGAAACCCACCTCTGATTTGCACTTAGTTGAATTGCTCCGAATTGTTCATAAGCTGGCTAATGCCATTTTAGAAGAAGAAATACATTTGTATATTTATTGTATTTATTATTGCATTCATAAACTTCCATAAGCCACATAACCTCTCACTGAACACAAGAAGGAAAGCAGATTCATGAGTAGGACCGTGTATTTATTCATTTTGTGTTATTTTTATAATTGTTATTGAGATTTTATTTCCAAAATATTTCAGCCGGCATTGGGACTATGCTAGGACATGCATTTCAGCTACAGATTTGGAGAAATTTCTTTGGATCTCACAGAAGGGGGTGCACCACACCCTCTTTTGGCTCAGGGGGAGGGAGGAAGATTTTAATGTTAGTGAGGAATGGGAAATATACTGAATAAGGGATATATGGCCATCCGTAAAAGCATCAGAATTTTAGTGGTATTAGTATTTTAAAGCAGTATTTGAGCAATTCAACCAGGTTAATAAAGAAACCATGTTTTTCTTTGTAAAAAAAAAACACCTCAGAATCTAAAAAGTTTTATTTTATTGGCTCCATTACACCAAGGGATAGTACACAAAAAGTGAGGCTCAAAATAAAACACTTTATTGAATAATAGAAGAAGGATAGTATCAATATATTTTTATCTGGTCAAGAAATTTCTCCACAATAGCCTTTTGGTGCTTAGTGATCCAATACTCATAGAGCTACTAATGGCTTTCTAATCTCATTGACTGTAATACTAGAGTTTTAAATCTATTTAGCTCAATTTTCTGACATGCATCGGAGACGAAAGGGCGTATTGACCGGCTTTGTGTTTTATTTTTATTAGATTAGAAAATGACCAGACTTTTGCATCACTAACATCACTTGGATTCTTTTCTCCTGCTGCTGTTTTTTTTAATTTTGGATGATGGAAGGAAGAAAATGAAAATGCAGTATGCTAATTAAGTTCATAGATTCAGACTCAATATTAATCTAGGCCAATTAAGTTCATTAGGGCAATTACATTATAGTTCAAATGTAGAATGAATTGTTATGATGCATTTTATTCATTGTTGCATACATACTGGTATACTCCAAATAGTGTATCATAGAATTTGGCGATGGAAACCTTAGTACAGTCTTGGGGAAAATGATTTATTTAGCCTAATTTATTTTCTCTCTACAAAGTTTCCTTGTGTAGCAAAGAGATTTGAAAATGACCTCTACTTAGGTCGATGGAGGCTATTTTAAGCCCTGATGAATTCAAGAATGATTTTTCAGACAGGACCATCACAGACTAGCTTTTCATTTCATAACAGCAATTCCCCTACATCAAAATGCTACTGTGCACAGGAATTAGCTTGAAAACTACCTCTGCTGACATCAATGGGAGCTATTGCCAAGTCTTATGGGGATTGATACACACACACACACACACACACACACACACACAGAGTGTGTGTGTGTTTGTGTGTGTGTGTAAGATTTTTTTTAAAAATCCAAGAGCAGAAGGAGGAAAATCTTGAGAATGAATTCTTCTAACTCTGAAAATGCTTTCTTAACTCAGGAAAATTTTAAGTATTCAGTCTTTCGGATTTTTACTATTAATTTGGAGTGAGGATCTGCCTTTTTATATCAATCAACAAAATATCATTTGTAATTATTCTTTTTCACTGTTGCACTTCCAAATCTGCTGCCGGATTTGAAGGCATTCTAAATCAGTTGCTCTCTAGACCCTTTTCTTTCTTTCTGCAATTTTCTTTGCAATCCCCCTTATCTTCTGACCCATATATAACCGCAATAATACATGGGTAAACAATAGATACAAACTCAAAGTAAACCGTTCCAACCTTGATTGCAGAAAATATGATTTCAGCAACAGATTGGTCAATACCTGGCTGGAGCCCATCCTTAGGAAAATTCTCTCTAGCAGAGTCTGCACTTTGAGCCATTCCGTGTGTAGTATCTATATGGTGCCTATTGTGTGTGGTTTTTTAGTTGTTGATTGGCTGGTTTTTATGTTGTTGGTTGTTTTTTCTATGTGCTGCCAAACCTTGGCCTCCTAAATACTTGATAAGCTCATGGTAAATAAGTATTCCTGTTCAGGGCCCCCTTTCCCCGGCTTTAATCACTTCCCTGGCTGTTTTTGTGCCTGCTCATTCAACAATCTTAGTAGCTGGAAAATTGAATGTATGTCCTTGTTCATTGCAATGTGAGAGTACCAATGAATTCAGGTCTCCTTGTCTGACCACTCGCTTGTGTTCTTGCAGTCTGGTTGTTAGTTTCCTCCTCATCTATCCTACATAGGCATAGGCAATCCATGCAGTTAAGTAGTTGTTTTCCTTCACTCAGTTTACTAGAATCACTTGCAAACTATTAGTGTAGGACAGTGTTTCGCAACCTTGTCTGAGAATTCTCAGTCCACATAACCTAAATTTGATAAAAGTGGAAAAATACTGCTGTGGAGAGTCTCATGAAACCTTTAGTATCTTAACCTCTGCCATAAGCAGCAATTTCAAAAGATTATTGGGTAGACATTATAAACAATTCCTTTTGGATCTCATAAAAACTTTAATTATAAAGATGTACCATAGTTTAAGGTGAAAAACAGTGTTCTTATTGTAATCTTATTAAAGGCACTAAAACAGATAACCAAATTGAAAAGGGAGATTTTCCTTTGTTCTTTCCCTATTTTTTAAAAAAATTTGGATGACTGCTAGATGGCTGCAAATAATTTTCAATTAATTTTTGTGGGCAACTAGTGGTCATCTGAGGTTTTGCAGTCCAGATGGGAATCCTAGTTCTGATGAGCAGCAACTTTCTAATCTATGCAAAGTGGGTTTTTTTTTCCAGTAAAGCTGTTAATTTTAAACTGGAAAAGGCATAAACTGGCCAAATGTTGTGGTCGAAGAATACAGGTTTTTTTTTATGACTGAGTTAACAGCTCTTGTACGTTATCCTATATTTATAAAACAGAAAGCCAAATTATACATTCAACTGAACTGTAACCATTTTTTTTCTAATTTGAGCCATTACAGTTTTAGTAAGCAGTTTAGAGCCCTTCAACCAATTCAGCCCTGGCCTAAGAGAATAATTACATAAATACCATTGACAATTGAGTAACGATTGGCATTAGGAATAGGCAAATAGTACAATATATTCTATAATAAAGTACTTTAAAATAACACGTACCATGAGTCAAAGTTCCTCCTATATAAAAAAAATTGTAAGTGCTATCTTTACATTTAAAGATTGCATTTGTATGTAGGGTTGGATGTCCCATTGTCAAACATTATATTTTAAAACAGTAGCAAATCTTTTAGCAATGAATGCTTCTGAGTATAGTTTTAAACTAATTAAATGTTATTAACATTAATATTTTAAGGGATTGGGCAATGGGCCAACTTACAGAAAATGGAGTATTTGCATTGCCAAAGTTGAGTTACATTTTCAGCCTCAGAAAAAGGGTTCCTAATTGTATATTTCTCATCTTTTGATGGGTGCCAGTTACTCATTGACTAAAAGGAAAACCTACTTCAAACCCCACCCCCTGCTAAAAAAAAGAACTTAAACAGTGTCTAGAAATACAAAGCCAGTATAATGAAGAACACTTCATTATACCATTTCTGATGACTTTCCGGGTTATAGTAATAGATGGCTTTTGGGGCCCTTCACTTTAATTGTGGCTATTTTTTATTTTTGTTGATTGGACAGCTTCACATTTTAAATATAGGATTGTTCTCTGGCAACCTTTGGAAGAGAGACCAGTTCTCTGTAAAAGAGTACATTATTTTGCCCAGTGCCAGGGCAATGATTAAGTGTCTAATGTCAGGCGCAAGAAATCAGGAACCAGGATTAGGTCCAAAATGAATACAAGTTTTTTTCATGCTTCCTCTAAACAAGAATCTGAATTACTAACAATCAAGGCAAATCGGCCATAGATAAGAGTCAACAGAATTCATGGAGGGATGGACTTAGGTCTTTTGTGGGAACGAAGAGACTCTAAACTAATGATGCACTTGACCTTTCCCTCATCTCCTACACCTAGGGAGTTGGTTCTTTTGGATCCAGAGAGAATGAGCATACAAGTGAATAAAGAAATGTTAAGCTTTATTATTAGTTCAAGCAAACATATTTAAAAGTATAATAAAATACATACCATGCAACAGGATACCCAAATGTCTTATAAACTGTAAGGAGCCCCTTAAATAATGACAGCAGAGGTTTGTTTGTTTGTGTGTTTGTGTGTGAGAGTGTGTGTAATACCAATATCAATTGCCAGTGGATAGCTGGCAAAATACCAATGCTAGGTTCTGGGCAGAAACTCCCAATAAACAACAACTCCAAGGTTTTTATCAAAATCTGGCACCATGACTTCATAGCCCTGTTATGGTCATGGATGCAAGACCTGGCCTTAACCCTGTGGGACATGACTCTGGGATGGGAACTGAAAGAGAATTTTACAGTTTTGCAGCTATATGAAGATTCCCCTTTATTTAGCAAGCAGGAATTTTTTTAAAAAAGCAGATTAGCTCAAAAATGACTGCTAAACTTCTATGAATGTGAAGAAGAAATCCAAATATGTCACTCAACTTTTCAAAATAACAATGGCCTTCTGCGTATCCACTCAATCTTTTGTGAGCCAGTGCTCCAAAGGATGTGAAACTTTACCGAGAACCAGCAAAGCTGCAAGAGCAGGAGAGCCCATCCGTTACAGATGCACACATCATAATCCACAAATATGGTCTTTGCCACTAATGCTTTTGTTTGTTCCAGCAATACAAAAAGTCCTCAAACAAGATGCCAAATGTTAAGCTGCTCTCTTCAATTCTTAGGATTTTCTTTTTAAGAGCAGTACTTTAAATAAAGGAGAGAAATGACCCTGTGGTTTTTTTTCAACCTCACCTCAGTGGTTTTCTTTCACTGCTAGGTGGTGGCCATTTTTAATTTTCCAGCATTGAAATTACCCACTGAATGGAGACCTTTGGGGAAAATGGTTAGTCAGTGAATGACCAATCTTATAGTATTTTTAGGAAAACCACTGGATAGAAAGAAAGGATGATTTGGCTTTAATCAAGTTAAGTATAAATTGCCAGGAGGTTCACATGTGATGTATCCCACAGATAACTCAAGCTACTTCTATTAGCATCAGTTTTCTACCTCATTAACTTTATTTAGCCAGTGGGAATGAAGAGACCATTTCATGCACCTATGCACCCAGAATTCATTCATGTCAAACAGTGTGGAAACTGGCAGGAAAGTGTCAACAGTCTAGAGCAAGTCTTTCAGACAGGGAAGGGAGCTGGCGTGCCCTTCTGCTGTGCAATCTTATGACTTCATTGGCTGCAATCCCATCACAGCAGGAATACATATTTCACCACGCAGGGCCTGGCATTCTTCTTGAAGAGCAAGAAATTGGTCTTGTTTTCATTTGCAGCTCCTCTGTTATTCATGCTCTGGTGTCAGAGAGATAACTTTTGCCTGCTAGCCTATCTGGTGCTTTCGAATGTGTGCTCTTGTTCTTTGTAGTTACATTCCTATTCTTCTCATTTCATGATGATTATCCCTCATTGAAATAGAAGATCAGGGGAGTTTAAGAATTAAGCTTTAAGAATGTCTGTGGAGATTCTCAGTCATCCAGGTCACGGTTGTCCCAAAGGTGCTCTTTCAAACAGCAACTGGACTTTTTGGTTTTTCTTTGAAGATGTTTCACTCAGTGATGGGTTTCAAAAATGTTCACTACCGGTTCAGTGGGCATGGCTATGTGGGGGCATGTGACTGAGTGGGCATGGCCAACATGACATCACTCACACCCACGCCCACTCAGTTACATGACCCCCACCCCCACCACCAAGCCACGCCCACAGGAAAGGGAAGGAAAATGTTTGGGATTTCTACCTATCTACCCCTGCCCTTCCTTCTCCAATTGCCCTCGTTTCCCCTCCTTTAGCAGCCACAGCCCTAGCCCCGCTTCCTCCCCCATCACCGCCTCTTTGTTTGGGCTGCTACCTTCCGCAGTGGCTGGTCCAGATTCCAGAAGGCAAGTTGTCCAGACTTTTTGGTGGCTCCCAGCCAGCCGCCATTGCTGGGAAGTGGCTAGCTGGCAAAGAAGCATCCCAGCCACCACCTCTTTGAGAGCCACTTTGCAAATCAGGTCTCAAAGAGGCGGCAGCTGCCTATAGGCAGCTGAAAAATATTGGAGGTCAGCAAAAAAGCTGCTGCCATCGATGCCATGTTCTTCGTGTGCATATACACCCCATTGCCTTGCAAGTCCAGACTGGTCTGTTGACTGCCTTTTTTTCTCAAAAATCATCTTTAAAGGGGGAAAAAAACAGAGAAGCTAAAATTTTGAGGCGCTATTGGAGTTTTTTCTCCTCTAACATATCTTCTATTTTTAAATGTTTTCCCATACTTCTTCCTTCTGCATTCAAAATGTTTGTCAACTTAAGAGTCTGAACTCCAGAGAGAATAATACAGCTGAGAAGAAGCAAAGATTTGGAATGGATAAAGAAATAATTACCACTGCTCCCTGCCTAAAATGGCTCCCTAAATTCCTTTAAAACAACAATTGAACAAACGATAAAAATAGAAAACACACAACCTCAAAACATAATATGCATTAGCATATAAAATAAAATTATCCCTTTAGGTTTCTTAACATCAGTTAGTTCTTCTTATAATACTTATGAGTATTATTCATAAATGATTGATTTCCTAGTTATGTTAAGTTGCATTAAATTACTTTTGCTTATTGTCTTCATGGAGGATTTTGTTTCAGATGCAGTTATCCCATTTCAGATCTCGTATGCCCTTAAGGGAGAGATAAAGTCTCTTTCAAGTTGAGATCCACTTCTGGTAACTTCATGGACTTATCTGTATATTTTTCTGCAAATGTAGGTGTGAATCAATGCCCAAACCTATCAGCCAGCCTGAAGTTTGTTTTCCAAATAAATTCTCACAATATTTTGTTTTCAATTTATTTTTGTTCCCCAAAGATTCTAATTCTATTAAGATTTTCATGACTATTACCCGCTACATCTTTAACTCAAACTTTATCCATAACATTAAGTTGTCATGTGAGCATAACTGCAGATAGAGAATTAAAGAAGCTTCTATTAGTCATATAGCCCCAAGTTTCAGAGAACTAACCAAACCTATAAATAAAAGAAAATACAATTATGCATTGCCTGGTAGCTATTGAGAATAAAAGTATTCTTTTTGATATGGAACATAGAGACATGATCAGTTTTATAGAATTTATTTCTTTTAAAAAATGAAACAAGGTAATAGTTTGACATTTCCAATTTGGGAAAATAGTTCCACATTTCAATATTTAAGAAATATCAGGGGGTACAGCAAACTATAATTTCTCATCTCTTTTGTTTTATCTTTTATCACCAGTTCTATCAATATTGAATATATAAGAAGCACCCTCTGAAAAATTTTCAATGTTCCAACTAACTAACAAATGTTCTTATTATCTAGAAGAGAAGGTCAACTGCTGCATATGTGCTTCCTGTTTACGGTCCTCCAGAGTGCATACATAAAGAAAATATTACACATTTTTTTTACATTTAGGTGGAGGGTTTCTGAAGCTGAAAGAGCCTTACAGATGCTTGTGACATCCATTTTGCCCTTTGAGGTCTCTGAACTGCCACAACAGAACCTACTTTTGGAAGGCTCTCCTCAATAGATCAAAATGTGGCCCTTGAATCAACAAAAGTTGATCCAACTAAGCCTGTAGATCTGTTACATCATGTTCTTAGGAGAGTAGAGAACCTAAGGTTAGCAGCAGTGGTGGGTTCCAGCAGCCCCTACTGCCAGTTTGCATGCGTGTTTGATGCGTGTGCACATACTCAGTACTATAAAAATGTGTGCATGCTGGGAGGAGGAGCCTACATTGCTATGAAATGGTTGCCTGATCTCGATGCTCCGAGATCACTGCCAATACTTTTTTCACTGGGTGGTCCAATCGGACCTAAGCCATCCCATAGAGATGGTGAACAGGAAGACTATGTTCTGCTGATCCCTGATTGATGCAGGAGTAGGGATGGCTCCAAAACGGAAGGAAATGGAAGAGAAAGTGTTTACAGCTGGTGAGGAATTTTTACCCATTTTAAAAGAGCCTGCCTATAAAAAACTTAAAGCTAATTTAAATCTAAGAATAAAAGAAATAAACGGCGGAATTAAGCTTTGGATGGTTTTGGTCTGTGTTATCTTAATTTTTAAACATTATTTTCATGGACTGAATTTATGCAAACCATTTGAAAGGAATGGATCAAGTTTTCTTCTTCTAATTTTTTTACTATTAATTTCATAACCTACGGACTAAACTTCTCCTTATTCATCACTACATGTGTCTTTTACTCTTTCTTCTCTATTTCATGTAAGAATTTGACTTTTTTTAAAAACTTGGAATATTAAAAGATACAAAAAGAACAAAGAGAATTGCAACAATTGTAACAACAAAAGGAGAAATAACTGCTACTCGAAGACTGAAAACTTGAGTACTGGAAACAAAATACTTTTACTTTCACTACTGATTATTCTGGTCTGGAACTTTAAAGTCTCACAGTTTGTTTATAGAAAGTGATAAGAAGTAAAGCACCATTTGTTTATACAAATGTTCCTTTGAAGTATATCCTTAACCAGAGATTTCATGGTGAATCTAGGTGTAACCTTGTAAAAATCTTCCAAGTCAGAGCAGCAATGTTTTAACAGCTAGAAACAATGGCTTATTTCCAACAACAGAGAGAAACTGTCAGCTTGCAAGAGATAATATTTGCAATACCGAAATTATCAAATACATTTGAGAAAATGTTTGAAAAATTAGAGCACCTAACAGAAAAATATGATGAAAAGGATGGAGATGCTTATCAAATGGGAAAAATAGAGGGTAGAGTTCCAAGCAATAAAGAGAAAAATGACTACAAAGAAATAAAATCTGCTGACATCTATGGTGAATGGCTTCTGTCTGGAAATGGAAAAAGTGGAATATGGAAAGGGGAACCAGATGGATGGGAACCCTATTTTAGATGGCTAGACACAGAAGAAGAAAAAATAAAAGAACTTATGGATTTAAAAGGATAAATTTTATTAGTAACACCATCGATAACAACACTGACAATTAAAGACAAGCTGATTAAGGAAAAAGAAGGGCATCGAAATTACATGAGAGAATCAATAAACAAGGAGTTGAAAAGAAGAGTCCATACAAACTTGATTAAAGAGATGATTAGAGGACTGATGCCACAAATGGCAGAAGACATGAGACTGTTTCATTACTGGAAAGATACCGGCTGATACATGAAAGTGTTTAATCTAAAACTAGTTGGACTTAGTGAAATTTAGTGACAATAGATATGGTTAAATAAACAATTGAAAATGATAATAATGTATACATATGTATTGGTATTACAAGTAGTAATTGGATATGAATATTGAATGGTACCTATGAAAAGAAGATGAGAAATGGTTTGGTTACATATAAAGATTAATAAAATAGAACTAAATTATGACAATGGATATAGTCAAATAAAGGAGAGATAATGATAATAATGTATATGTAGGTATGGGTACAACATGGGGAAATTGGATGTAAATTGTAAACAGTGATTTGGAAAGGAAGATTAGAAACCTTTGTTACTAAATGTTATTGATGTTTAGCTAGAATAGGCCATAAGGAATAGTGTTATTGGGATACTAGAAATAGCAAATGAGATGCCAGCATGTGGTTATGTCTTGAGTTTTTGTATGTTTTATGAGGAAGGATGTTTAAACAATTATAGTCAAACGAGAATGGGGGTAGGATGATGGTAATATGTACAAATATATTTGATTTAAAATACTAGAATTAATATGAATCATGGGTGACTGTGAAAGAAATGCACGAAAACTTTTTGTAACCAACTGATACACTTTCTACAGTATGTAAAGAAAGAGGATTTTTTTGTGTTGTGTCTGTTTTGAAAATTAAAAATTAAAAAAAACTTTTAATTAAAAAAGTGTGCATGCACAGTACTAAAAAAAACAAGATGGTGCCTCCTATAGTACCGCTGAGAGAACCAGTTGAGGGGCATGGCAGGCTGGGTCACTGCTAATTCCAGTGATCCATGCTGACAAGCTACTACCAGTTCGGCCGAACTGATCTGAATGGGTAGGAACCCACCACTGGCTTGCAGAGCATGATAAAGGAATGTACTGGCCTATCAATGCCACTGATGGAGTAAAGAATCTCCACAAATATATCACCAATAACGTCATCCGACACCAATATTGAAGTAAACTAGTGTCCAAGGCATTGAACTGGTTACTCGGGCACATGGCTGGCAAAGTCCCCAATAGTTAAGAATGATGCTGGCACCTCATTCCTGCTTCTAAATCTTTTGGAACTTAAGAAACCACATGGATTCATCACTTGTGAGGATCATGAGATCTGAAATGGGAATATTGGAGAGAAGGATGCTGTAGTGAAGCCATACAATTGCCCTCCACCTCCATCTCCCAGTAGTCAATGCTGGTTGTATCTGAGTGATATATCTAACCCATATTACCTATCCAGATTTTATTCCACTATGATGTTGAAACTCAGCCACTGGTTAACTTATGATTCAATGTGTCATTGTAGAAGTAACCTGCCCCCCTCCCCCACACACACACCACCACCATGGGTGGTCTTTGACTTACAACTGTTCATTTTGTCACCATTCAAAGTTACAACAGCACTGAAAAAAGTGACTTAGGTTCATTTTTACTTCCAACCGTTAACAGCATCCCCATGGTCACCTGATCAAAATTTGGATGCTTGGCCACTGGTTCATATTTATGATGGTTGCGGGGTCCTAGGGTCCTGTGAACACCTTTTGCAAACTTCTGACTAGCAAGGTCAATGGGGAGGCCAGATTCACTTAACAACTGTGTTGCTAATTTAAAAACTGCAGTGATTCACTTAACCACAGTGGCAAGAAAGGTCGTAAAATAGGGCAAAATTCATTTAAGAATTGTCTCGCTTAGCAATGTTGGACTCAATTGTGGTCGCAAGGCAAGGACTACCTGTAGTAGAAGGCAATACAGTTGTTCACACCTAGGGTGACATCTGTTTCAAAACACCCAACCACCCACATAAACACAAGCACACACACATCCTACGTCACCCAATGGGGAGATCTGCAGGGATATGTATTAAAAAAAAGTCAAGATGGACATTGTGACTGTGCAACTGGAGGCTCATGCTTTGCTCATTGAGATTGAGATTGAGATTTATTAGATTTATATGCCGCCCTTCTCCCAAGGACTCAGGGCGGCGTACAACAATTAAAAGAAACACATGATATAAAAGTAAAAATAAATAAATAAATGGAATATTCCAAACCCAATTAAAATTGACAATACATTTTTTTTAAAAAAATTCGAATTAAAATTAACAGTAATCAATACTGTATTTTGTTTTGTTCAGGCCAGGCTGGCTTGCTGGAAAAGCCAACTTTTTAGGGCGTGTCGGAAGGACCGGAGGTCGGGGATTATACGAAGCTCCGGGGGCAGCTCATTCCAGAGGGAAGGCACTCCCACAGAGAAGGCTCTCCCCCTGGGGGTCACTAGCTGACACTGTCTGGCCGAGGGCACCCTGAGGAAGCCAACTCTGTGGGATCGCACTGGACGATGGGAAGCTACCGGTGGCAGTAGGTGGTCTCACAGGTACCCTGGGCCTAAGCCATGGAGCGCTTTAAAGGTCATAATTAGTACATTAAATCGCACCTGGAAGACAACCGGCAACCAGTGCAGGCTGCCTAAAAGGGGTGTAACATGGGAGCACCTAGGTGCCCCCATGATAACCCGTGCAGCTGCATTCTGGACCAGTTGAAGCTTCTGGGTGCTCTTCAAGGGCAGCCCCATGTAGAGAGCGTTACAGTAGTCCAGGAGAGACAGGACGAGGGCATGAGTGACTGTGCACAGAGCATCCCGATCCAGGAAGGGGCGCAACTGACGTACCAGGCGAACCTGGTAAAAGGCCCCCCTGGTCACGGCCGTCAGGTGTTCTTCTA
The DNA here is from genome assembly GCF_051295495.1 of Thamnophis sirtalis. Classification (NCBI taxonomy): domain Eukaryota; kingdom Metazoa; phylum Chordata; class Lepidosauria; order Squamata; family Natricidae; genus Thamnophis; species Thamnophis sirtalis. The sequence goes on along the minus strand of NW_028261385.1, from coordinate 83,082,488 downwards.
AATTAAGCCGCATATCCAGGAGGACGCCCAGATTGTGGGCCCTTTCTGACGGGGCTAAAATTTCTCCCCCTATCATCAAAGATGGAACAAGATGCACAAGGTCAGAGGCCGCAGAGGCACAACACGATCCAAAGCTCCCAGGCTTCCACTAGGGCTTCGGTCGAGTTGTGAGCAAGGGATTCAGGAAAAGTCCCAAGCTCCATCAGGAACCTTTCAGGGTCCATCAGGCGCCTGGGGCGGAACCATCTTGTCGGTTCTGCCTCCCTGCAGTGAGGGGTAGCAGTATGGAAGTCAAGCCTGATGCGGAAATGATCCGACCATGACAAGGGTTGGATAGAAATATTCCCTAAATCTAGATCATTCATCCACTGCCCAGAGACAAAAATCAGGTCAAGCGTGCGTCCCCTATTATGGGTGGGGTCTTGAATTAACTGAGTTAGGTCCATAGCCATCATGGAAGCCATGAACTCCCGAGCTGACTCAGATGTCTCGCCAATGGAAGGCAGATTGAAATCCCCCAGGATCATAAGCCTGGGGAAATCAACCACCAATCCAGCTAACATGTTCAGCAGCTCCGGCAGGGCTGATGAATTGGAATTGGAATTGGAATTGATTTTATTTGTAGGCCGCCCTTTTCCCTGAGGGGACTCAGGGCGGCTCACAGAAACCAGGGAGAGGGGAATACAATACAATACAGTACTAAGACGACAACACATAATAAAATAATACGCAACATGCATACAACATTCGGGCGGGGTAATGGTCCTTATCCCCAGGCCTGACGGGCGAGCCAGTTCTTCAAGGCTGTGCGGAAGGCCTGGACGATGAAACGTAGCAGGGAGACAGGTATGTAACAAAAAGGCTCACCTGAACTCCAAGGCCCCATTTCACAAAAAGGGACTCACACCCGCCTATCTGAGGCACAGCAACCTCCTGAGGTCTGAGACTTTTCCTAATAACCACCGCCACCCCCCCCCCACCCCTGCTCTGGGCTCTCAGCTGGTGAAATGCCCGGAAGCCTGGTGGACATAATTCACTAAGGGGAACACCCCCCTCATGGCCCAACCAGGTCTCCGTAATGCACGCCAGGTCTGCTCCACCCTCTTGTATGAGGTCGTAAATGAGGGGAGCCTTATATACCACGGACCTGGCATTAAGCGACACCAGCCGGAGACCAGGGTCCTGTAATCCTGAGCACCCAGGGGTGTGAGAAGGGTGATGAGGGTCGGAACGCGCGATCGCTCTTAAACAGCGGACCCGCATCCCCCGAACATAATTTGGCCCTCGGCCCCCACCATATCTGCCTCTCCCACAAACAGTAGAGATGGTGGACCCCCCAATGGAATGGCTTAATGTCTCCCCTGGAATCCCAACCCTTCCCAGCACTCCCGACCCGCACCCCTTAGTTAGCTCTGGCCTGTGCCCTGGCAGACGCCCCCCCCCCAAGCCTGTCTGAGCAATCCATATCAACCCTCCCCACCCTCCCCTTAAAATTTGATTAAAAAACCCCTGCTTACAGACCTCTTCGGAATGGGGAGAGGTCGACAGTAGACAGTCTAAAGTTAAAATTTTGTAGGTTTGGGGAAGAGACCCCAGAGTCAAGTAGTGCATTCCAGACATAGACCACTCTGTTGATGAAGTCGTATTTTCTGCAATGGAATTTGGAGGGGTTTACCTTATGTTTGTATCTATTGTGTGCTTGTGCATTGTTGTGGTTGAAGCTGAAGTAGTCATTGACAGGTAGAACATTGTAGCAGATAATTTTATGTACTACGCTTAGGACAGACTGAAGGCATTGTAGTTCTAAGTTGTCTAAGCCCAAAATTTCACATCTGAAATTTTGCAGAGGAGTGGAGGACTCTTCTCATGAAATATACTCTGGACTTGCTCAATTGTATTAATGTCCAATATACAGCATCGGTTCCAGAGAGATGAGCTGTATTCGAGAATTGGTCTGGCAAATGTTTTGTATGCTCTGGTTAGCAGTACAATATTTAGTATTCATTTATATCCCACAGTTCCTATTTTTATAAATAACTCAAAATGACAAACATATCTCATCCTCCTCCCTCCTCCCATTGACCATGGCAGGGCCCTGTAAGGTGAGTTGAACTGTGGGAGAGTGACTGATCCAAAGTCTCCAAGGTGATTTTCGGGCCTAACGCAGAATTAGAACTCTCAGTCTTCCGATTTCTATCCTGCTGCCTTAACCACTAGACCAATCTGGCTTTAATAAAAACAGTTCCAAACTTAGCAACTTTAAGATATGTGAACTTTAGCTCCAGAATTCATGAGCCAGCATGCTAAACTGAGGAATTCTAAGAGTTGAAATCCACACACCTTAAAGTTGCCAAGATTGAAAAACTGATCTGAAACATCAATTTTCTCCTCTTTCAGTTTGAAATATCTTGGAATATTTTACAAAGTCACGTAATCTTTATTTGACAAAAAATCCTCCACCAACCCAACAATGAAACCAGAATGCAGAAGGAAAATGAGTCAGTGAGGAAAACAAGAGAAAACAAGGTAATACCATTCTATTAGTGGCTTCCAGTACATTCAAGGATGCTTAGAGTGGCTCAGATCTCTCTCTCTCTCTCTCTCTCTCTCTCTCTCTCTCTCTCTCTCTCTCTCTCTCTCTCTCTCTCTCTCTCTCTCTCACTCACTCACTCACTCACTCTCTCACTCACTCACTCACTCACTCACTCACTCACTCACTTATATTTTACCCATTTCACCTAGAGGTGGCGCTAGGGGGCTTAGAATAAATAAAAACCACAATAACAAACATTTTAAAAAGAAATAGTAACACAAAAAGTGGTTTAAAATTGAAAAAGGGAGAGAAGGAAGAGACCAAGATGCACACAGGAAGAAGGTGGGATCTTGATTTAGTCTGCTAACCATCTTCAGAAATGGCATGCCCCTATTGGAGCTCCCGGCCAGCTGGTAGGGTCTTCAGGCCCTTTTAGAAAGCCAAAATACTGGGCATGGGTCTTATCTCAGGGACCATGATGTCTCAGAAGACAGGAGCCAATGGCAGAAAAGGCTGTTCTCCTATATCAGGTCAACTGGAATTCCTTGACTGACAGCTCCTCAGCTGCCCCTTCTGCTGGTGTGGCGGGGAGGACACTGGGATGAGACAGTTCCTTGGATAACCTTGACCCATGTCATGAAGGGCTTTAAAGGTAAGAACCAACACCTTGAATTGCAACCAGAAGCAAATTGGCAATCAGGTAAACCAAATTTATATGGCTCCCCTCTCCTGTTCTTCTTGGTAAGTTTCAGTTATAAGTTAAAATCAACATGCATCAACATTTACTATTTTTCCCCATAACAAGCCTTTAGTCAGTGAAGAGGAAGAGAGGAAGGAAAACACATTAAGCTCTTTTTTATGTACTATTAAAATTCAGAAACGTGTAATGCTTTGGTGCAGCCATGTCAGATACAGAATAAGTGCTGTCAGGATTCTGTTCAGATTTCAAAAGCTTTCAGATTGAATTTCTGGCTGGGCTAGACAATCTTTAATCATGTGCATGTTTAATCTGCAGTGGATTTGTTTGTATTAGAGCAAATATTATGGAACTGCAGTGTTAAGGAATCAAAATCTCTTTTACCAGAGAACAATAACTCCAAAGGAAAGTTATTTGCATATGTATGTGTGTCTCTTCACACACATACATTTATACCTCTACAAAGAACCCATGAGACAAGGAGGGGGCTAGAGATACAGTTGACTCCATCTATCATCATGGCTGGTTGTGGGTTATACTGGTAGGGGCTGGTGCCCATCAAGCTCACAATTTTTGCTTCCTTAGACTGAAGAAATACTTGCTATTAATGGGGATGCTTTTTGAAATCATGCAGTCCAGATTGTGGATAATAACATGTTTGCTTTTTGAATGGAGAGAGAATGCCCTCAGTTTTATGCACTTTTGCACAAAGGTTGAAGAGCGGTTAAAATAACAAGATTGGTAGGTGTAATGGGCTTTGAGGATAATTTTGAGAGACAGGAGGAAGAGACAACAGTTTGGTAACAGAATCCAAAGCAGGAAATGAGTAAGGAGAAAAAGTTTTCTGGAACATAAAGGCAGGAAGGGAAGGATGCATTCATACATTTAAGATTCAAGCGCCATGGTGGCACAGTGGTTAGAATGTAGCATTGCAGGCTAACTCTGCTGCCTGCCAGGAATTAAATTCTGACCTGCTCAAGTTTGACTTGGCCTTCCATCTTTCCAAGGTCAGCCAAATGAAGACCCAGATTTTTTGGGGACAATATGCTGACTTGGTAAACCCTTAGAGAGGGCTGTAAAGCACCATGGAGCGGTATATAAGTCTTAAGTGCTGTTGCTATTCTTTGAGGCTATTGTACCCTTTGAGGAGGTCGAAACCAAAATTATGAATACTAATACTACTTTAATCAGAGTCTTCCAACTGTTAATTTTGGTCCTTGCTTAATGACCCACAATCCTCACTTAATGGCACCAATGGTGACTGCTGCGATTGCATTGCAAAGTGATACAGTTGTGTGATGTCATGCTTTAAAACTTTAAAACTATGTCACTTAGCATTGGAAATTCCAGTCCCAATTACCTAATTGCCATTGTTAAGTGGGGATTAACTATATCACCTTGATTGGTGAGACCAGTCTGCATCAAATTACCTTTTTGCTCCTATCTGTAGCCCTTTAGCTCGTTATAGAGAAGATTGCTCATAGATTTGAATGTTAATACTTTACATGCTATCCATATGAATACCTTAATTTCCAAATAGTCAATGCCTGATAAGGAAAAAGAAACAGCAAAGAAAGACTTCCAGAATACACAAACAGATTCATGATTCCATTTTTGAAGCATTATTTTTCTAGCAAATCTATGAAGCATGTCTTGGACTTATTCTGACGATGGAATTTCTCTTTATATTTTCCCCACTACCCCTCTCTCTTTATGTTATTATTGAGAATATTGCTTGTATTGTAAATTTCAGACCTTTCAGCCACATATTTTCCAATTGTTCCATCTATAGATTATAATCAAAAATTTTAACCCCTTTACCATTAATAATTTTACTTGTTCTTCTTCTATATAGAAGAGGTTAGAACTTGCAGGAACCCACCTCTGATTTCTTGTCTATTTTTTTTTTTTAGACATTTTATTAGGATTTATAGGCTGCCCTTTTCCCTGAGGGGACTCAGGGCGGCTTACAATCACAGGGAAGGGGGTACAATATCAAAAGACAAACAGTGTGTGAACAGAAGAAAATAATAAAACACAACTTTCATTCAACAGTCAACACTCGGGCGGGTAAATTGGGAACCTATCCCCAGGCCTGATGGGAGAGCCAGGTCTTGAGGGCTGTGCGGAAGGTCTGGATGGTGGTGAGGGTACGGATCTCGACGGGGAGGTCGTTTCACAGGGTCGGAGCTGCAACAGAAAAGGCTCTCCTCCGTGTAGTCGCCAGTCGACATTGACTGGCGGATGGGATTCGGAGGAGGCCCAGTCTGTGCGATCTAATCGGTCGGAGGGAGGTGATCGGCAGAAGGCGGTCTCTCAAGTACCCAGATCCACTACCATGGAGTGCTTTAAAGGTGGTCATCAGTACCCTGAAGCACACCCGGAGATCGACAGGTAGCCAGTGCAGCTCGCGGAGGATGGGTGTAACGTGGGCGAACCACGGTGCACCCACTATCACTCGCGCGGCTGCATTCTGGACTAACTGCAGTCGCCGGATGCACTTCAAGGGCAACCCCATGTAGAGCCCATTGCAGTATTCCAGCCTAGAGATCACAAGGGCTCAGGTGACTGCTGCGAGAGCCTCCCGGTTTAGGTAGGGCCGCAACTGACGGACCAGGCGAACCTGGGCAAATGCCCCCCTGGTCACAGCCGACAACTGGTGGTCAAAAGTCAGCTGTGGATCCAGGAGGACTCCTAGGTTGCGGACCCTATCTGAGGGGTATAAAATTTGATCCCCCAGCCTAAGTGTTGGAACATTGGCCAACTTGTTGGGAGGGAAACACAACAGCCACTCGGTCTTGTCCGGGTTGAGTACCAGTTTGTTAGCGCTCATCCAGTTCTTAACGGCCTCAAGACCCTGGTTCATCACGTCCACCGCTTCATTGAGTTGGAACGGGGCGGACAGATACAGTTGCGTATCGTCCGCATATTGGTGGTATTTTATCCCGTGCCTCCGAATGATCTCGCCCAGCGGTTTCTTGCATATGTTAAATAGTAGGGGGGATAAGACCGAACCCTGTGGCACCCCGCATGTTAGGGGCCTCAGGGACGATCTCTGCCCCCCGACCAACACCGACTGCGACCTGTCCGAGAGGTAGGAGGAGAACCACTGCAAAACAGTGCCTCCCACCCCCACCTCCCGCAGTCGTCGCAGAAGGATACCATGGTCGATGGTATCGAAAGCCGCTGAGAGGTCAAGGAGAACCAGGATGGACGCATGGCCTCCATCTCTGGCCCTCCAGAGATCATCGGTCAATGCGACCAAAGCGGTTTCTGTGCTGTAACCAGGTCTGAAGCCGGACTGGAAGGGGTCAAGATAACTAGCTTCCTCCAAGGCCCGTTGAAGCTGAAAGGCCACCACCTTCTCCACAACCTTCCCAATAAAGGGGAGGTTGGAGACAGGACGATAGTTGTTTAAAATGGCTGGATCCAAGGATGGTTTCTTCAGGAGGGGTCTCACCACCGCCGTTTTGAGTGCGGCGGGGAAGTGCCCCTCCCGAAGGGAGGCGGTCACGACCACCTGGATCCAGCCATGTGTCACCTCGCTGCTGTTGGCAACCAGCCAGGAGGGACACGGGTCCAGAATACAGGTGGAGGCACTTACAGCTCGAATGGCCTTGTCCACATCCCCAGAGGCAACATCCTGGAACTCAACCCAGAGATGGTTTGCCAAGTAATCCTTCTGTGTCTCGGCTGGGTCTACTGCGGTGGAGTCCAAGTCCGACCGAAACCGAGCCACTTTGTCCACCAAGAACTGAGCATAGTCCTCAGCCCTACCCTGCAAGGGGTCTCCCGCATCCCTCCTATTGAGGAGGGAGCGGGTGATCCTAAACAGGGCGGCTGGGCATGACTCGGCGGACGCTACCAAGGCGGAGATGTGTGTTCTTTTGGCAGCTCTTAGTGCCCGGACGTAGTCCTTGGTGCAGGTAGTCAGAAGTGCTCGGTTCGCCTCGGACTTATCGGATCTCCACAGGTGCTCTAGGCGTCTCCTCCGGCGCTTCTTCTCCCGGAGCTCCTCGGTGAACCAAGGAGGTCTCCGGGATCCGCTGACCCGGAGGGGCCATAGTGGCGCAATCCGGTCAAGAGACTCCGACGCCGCCGAATACCAGGCGGCAACCAGAGTCTCCGCCGAACTGTGGGTGAGAGTATCAGGAATAACCCCAAGCTCTGTCTGGAACCTCAACAGGTCCATAAGTCGCCTGGGGCGGAACCACCTGGTCGGTTCCTCCTCCCTACGGTGGGGGTTTGGCCTCCAGAAGTCAAGCCTCAGTAGGCAGTGGTCTGACCATGACAGGGGTATGATCTTGTTACCCCTCAGACCAAGATCACACATCCACTGCTCTGAGAGGAATACGAGGTCGAGCATGTGACCCACTGCATGAGTTGGGCCCCAAATTACCTGGGTCAAGCCCATGGCTGTCATGGAAGCCATGAACTCCTGCGCCCCATCAGAGCGTTCAAATTAAAGTCCCCCAGAACTGTAAGCCTGGGAAACTCAACTGCCAGCTCGGCTACTGACTCGAGGAGCGAGGGGAGGGATGCTGCAACGCAGTTGGGAGGCAGGTACGTTAGCAGCAAACCCACTTGACCCTTGAGGTCCAACTTTATCAGCAGGGACTCACACCCGACAAGCTCCGGAGCAGGGACCCTACGAGGTAACAGAGACTCCCGGATAACAATAGTCACACCGCCACCCCTTCCCTGGGCTCTCGGCTGATGAAGCACCTGAAATCCCTCTGGGCACATCTCTACAAGGGGGACTCCTCCTTCTGTGCCCAGCCAGGTTTCAGTAATACATGCCAGGTCTGCCCTCTCGTCAACAATTAAGTCCCGGACGAGGGGAGCTTTGTGAACAAAGAAGTGTCTATGAAACACTTCTTGTTCTGACATTCACAAAGATGTTTTTGGACACAATCTGGCTTTGTGTCCATTCCATATTATCATTATGGCACTTCTATTAAAATCCACATTAACCTTGACTTTGTTGTACCACAGATACCCGTACTTCAATTTCTCATCAGCACCTGCTCTTTCATCCAAACCAAACAAGAAGTTACAAAATACAATTTTAAATCAGGTAAAACCAATCCTCCTTTTTTCTTTCCATCTTATAATGCCTTATATCAGTGTTTCTCAACCTTGGCGACTTTAAGTCGCCAAGGTTGAGAAACACTGCCTTATATTAATAATTCCCCCACCACTCCTTGCCACATGAAATTCTGGTTCATTTCAAACCAACTTTGTCTCACCGCATCACTAGAATTTTTTTTTAAAAAAGAGAGCCAACTTATATTTTTAAAAAACACTACTATTTGAATATCTGCGTGGATACGGGTGTATGTATATGTATATCCTTTAGTTTTTACAGTAGGTTCTGTTTATGAGCAAGGCAGCGACCCATTCAAACCTTAAAAATTCTACATCGGCCATAAATATGGTAATTTTAACATTTGCCACCTCTTTCTCTCCCAGAAGTGATGCTCTCAGCAGGCCTACCATTTTGACATTTTCTTTCGTTTTACAGAGATAAGCTTCTTCCCAGAGGCCCCAAGCTATTAGCATTCATAATATTAATTGCCAAAAATTACCAGCTTCAAGAAGTTTTTATCTAACAAAACTGCTCTGTGGCTACCTCAAGACAATTTAGTGCCATTTATGTCTCAAGCAAACACTTAAGAATGTAAATAAGAAGAAGCCCAGAGGATAATTAATATTTAAAAAGCAAAATGTCATGCTCAGCTAAGCAAGTTTCTTTTTTTAAAAATCCATAGGTTTTTTTTCTACTCTCTGCCTTTTTTAAAGTCACATGTTCCTCTCAGAAATCTGTCTGAAAACTTACCAGGGTAAGTTACAATTGATTAGTATGAAGTGGTTTACTGTAAAGTACTAAAACCTGGCCAAGGCCTAAACGCTGCCTATGCATGGGAACAAAATAACAACAAAACCCTTTGACAGAGCGCCTCTATTTAATGGGCTGCATTTCCAGCTAATTATGCATGGGATTTCAACTTGAATTTAGGAAACATCTAATATATATAAAAAGTGAAAGAAAAAATATTTAAAAAAATTGGATGTTGAGTCATTTTGATTGTTAGACACAGACCTCCTCATGTGAAATATTTCTTTATATATCTTTCTTATTAAATAAGACTGAGAGCATTTATAACTATTTGCAAACTCATTATGTAAAGGGAGGATAATTTATCGGGGGGTGGGTTCAGCATCCAGGAAAGGTGTTTTTTTAATGTTTAATGTTGGGTATTTGGGGTCATTTCCTCCCCCTTTTTGTACACTTTTTTCTTTAATTGTTGTTGTTACTGTTGGATGTATTTTTTCTGGGTTTTTTCCCCCCAGTTTTGTATTTTATTCCCAATGATAAAACATAATAAATATATATTTTTAAAAAGAAACATCTGTGCTATATTGGGCAGTAATTTAAAAAATAAACTGCCTTAAAAGTAAGTAGAATTTTCATGCTGATTGTTAGGAATATAATTTAATGGTTGGGTTGGAAATATATAAATCATATAGCAATGATGTACCTGTTTCTTTAAATCATACTGTAAAATGTGATTGGTTGCTGTTTTCCTCAATCGGCCATAAGAGGGAGCCAGAATGACTATTAGCTCTCTGTTTGTTAGATGCTGGGCTAATCTGATCTGAGTGTATTGGAAGCTGACCGTTAGAAAGTGCCCTGAGCTATAGTAAGTTTTGCAACTGCTAGCAAACTTTGAGTACTGAACTGTTTGTATGATTATGGACTATGTTATTTGGATTATCCCTTAACTGAAAGACATTGATGACTGACTGTCTTATCTGTGTATGACTTGGGCTGTTTGATGGACTCAGATACCTCTATTTCCACGAAAGTAAAAGCCTATTTAAATTGCAGTGTCTCTGTATGCTGGTTTGTGTGTTCCCCAACACAACTCTCACAACGCTTCTCTGAATATACTCGCTCCCCCAACTCCCTAACGCTTACCTAACACGGATACAACCCAAATTGCATACCTTGATCTGCATTGGACAGGCCTCAAAACAATTGCCAGTCAAAATCTCTACATAAGGCAATTATTTCTTCTATCCTGCTCATTTTATGCCTGGAAGCTGGATAAAGATAGCTCTGTGGCCAATGTTCCCTCTAATTTTTTTTGAGTGTGAGCGGAAAAGTATAGTGTTTGAGCTACATTTTCATGCCTGAGCACCTGAATTTTTTTCATAGATGTCACCCAAGACAACAATGAAATCAGTGTTATTTGAAACTCAATTCTACCATGTAAATATCCATTAAGTAAAGAAATCTCCCTATATAGGTAGTGCTCAATCTATGACCATAATTGAGCCCAACGTTTCTATTGCTAAGTGAGACATTTGTTAAGTGAGTTTTGCCCCATTTTACAACCTTTCTTGCTACAGTTAGGTGAATCACTGCAGTTAAATCAGTAACCTGGTTGTTAAGTCAATCTGACTTTCCTACCGACTATGCTTGGCAGAAGGTTGCAAAAGGTGACCCCAGGACACTGCAACCATCATAAATATGAGGCAGTTGCCAAAGATCCAAATTTTGATCATGTGGATATGGGGATGCTGCAATGATCATAAGTGTGAAGAACAGCCGTAAGTCACTTTTTTCAGTGTTGATGTAGCTTTAGTCATTAAGTGGTTGTAAGTTGAGGACTACTTGTATTCAAGTTCAATGGATGTTTCTCTATGGGAAAAGGATCAAAACTTCCCTCTATCCACATTTTCCATACTATGAATTACTTTATATGCTTTATATTTCCCCCCTGAATATCCAATAGTCTGCAGTGATATTAGCAAGTTATGAATAAATTACCAACTGATGTAGATTAGCAATTGGGGCACATAAAGAAACAAACAAAGAGGGGAGAGGAGGGAGGGGGAGGAAGGAAGGGAGGGAGGGAGGGAGTAAGAGAGAGACAGAGAGACAATAAAAGGAAAGAGGAGAAAGAGAAAAAGAAAGGGGAGAGGAGGGAGGGAGGATAAGAAAAAGAGGCTGAAAAAAGAAAGAGAGAGAAAGAGAAAGAGGAAAGGAAGGAAGAAGGAAGGAAGGAAGGAAAGAAAAAAGGAAGAAAGAAAAGAGGAGAGAAGAGAAGGAATAGAGGCCAAAAAAGCAAACAAGGAAAAGCAGGGAAAAAACTTTCACTGGAAAACACTATTTTTCCATCAGCGTAAAACTTTCCTAAACAAGGTTAATTTTCCGGATTTTGACTTTCTGGTCCAGACTTTATTGAGCAATAAAATCAAATAAAATCTGTGGAGCACCAGCTCGACTTCCCCTTCCTGTGAAAAAACCTCAAGCCCTAATGATCCGAATGCAGAGGCTGGATTCAGACAACATGTGCACACCCAGCGTGGGTTTCCACTTGCTTGTGTGGTGAGCGCTTCCCACAAACCCGTATCTCGGAAGTGGAGCCAATGGGGAGCCCAGCCATGGGGGCTTAGCTGACAAACCATGACAGAAGCATGCTCTGCACATCCCACAGAGAGTTGGCTGTTGCCACTGCTACTGCTGCCGCTTCCCCCCTCAGTAATTTTGATCCAGGAGGGAATGGCCTCCCTGTCAATCACATGCCAGCAGAGGGAGCCCAATCGTAACCCTAGGCAGCCACATTTCTGGCCAAAGGCCCGCCCTCCTCTGGGTTGTCCAGGTGCTATAATATCCCAGCCCAGCTGACAGAAGCCTCCTAGCTGCCTGCAGACTAAAGTCCATCATGTGAAAGATCACTGCATGGCAGTTGGAAACTGCTGCGCTGTGTTTTGTTGCCACCTGCGTGGCCACGCACCCACGCAGCTTAGAGGGAACATTGCCTGTGGGCCCAAATTCTTATCTATGTCTAGGGAAAGAGAAATTCCTGAACTGCTGCACTGTATTTGAGATTATTTCCATTTCTTGGTCCATTGCCACAGCAACCAGTTCATTGCCAAATTTAATGGCACAGTAAGAGGAAATAGTTAAATCAACAGCAAGCAGTATCTTAATTTGAGTGAAATGTCTTGACCCCACCCTTTTGTCTGCCCCAGCCTTTCTGCCCCCATTATTGGGCCTGCAACCCTTCGTGTGTCACTCAGGAGCCAAGGGTTGTTCTCCACACACAAGGTTGCTCACACTTTCAGCTGATAGTCGGTGGTAGGTAATGAGCTCTTTGCTCGAAGAATATTAAGGTGTACCAAAGGGTCTAGGGGCTTCAGTTCAGTTTATCCCTCTGCTAAGAGATATCCCCTTTACACTTCCCCCTCCTGCCCTTTGACACAATGAAAAAGCAAGTTGTGGCATCAACTGACTTCGTTGTTTTTGAAATGAGCACTTCTATTACGGATGTGTTTTAAGGCACAAGGACCCCTATGTACCTGGAATATTAATGACCAAATGTTGGGAATATTAATAACACCAACAAAAAAGCCATTTACAATATTGCAGGCTATTTGTGTTTAAATTAAAATCTCAGAGACAATACAAGTTGTAGAAACTGGTAGATGTAAATTCGTTTTCCATGGAGAGTCAAAAGATAAACTGAATGTTTCTGGAACATGAGTTTCACTTGTAACTGGTGGAAACTTTTATCTGGATATACTCCTCTCCTGGAGGATTATGTTCTGTGTGACTACTTTGACACCTGCAGTTCTGCTCCATTTTGTATATAGCAACCAGAGGTCAGTTGCTCCCGGTTCGGTCCAGATTAGGCAAACTGGTAGTAGCGGTGGTGGGAGGCTCCGCCCACCCACCCAGATGCTTCTGCGCATGTACGAGCGAACTGGTAGGAAAAAAAAGAAAACCCATGACTGATAGCAACCCTTTACTTTCTATCATCTGAAATAAAGGCTATCCTTAAAATGACTGTACTAGAACAAGGTTTTGAATAACTATTAAGTTATCAGGTAAGACAGAAAAAGCTGAGACTTTGCTGCCATCTAATGATTATCTGGATTTTTTCCCAGCCCTGATTACATATTAAAAAAAAAAAGCACTTTTCTTCCCTAGAACTTTTCTTTTTCTAAAAGAGACCATAAACACAAACAAAGCAGGAGAAAATGGAAGTTAATTCTGACGTTGCTTGCTACTATCAAAATGGCAGCTCACTGTGGAGGTCTGAAGCAAGTGCTTGAGGCAATGCTGTCAGCTAAAATCCTTAGGGGATGCCAGAAGGAAACTGGGAGGCCTGTACAGTCCAGGTGCCAGGCAGAAAGAAGACCAAGATACTCCTTTTTTAGGATCTATGAAATTAAGAGCTTTAGACAGAGGTGAAACTCAAAAAATTAGAATATCGTGCAAAAGTTCATTTATTTCAGTAATGCAACTTAAAAGGTGAAACTAATATATGAGATAGACTCATTACATGCAAAGCAAGATAGTTCAAGTCGTGATTTGTCATAATTGTGATGATAATGGCTTACAGCTCATGAAAACCCCAAATCCACAATCTCAGAAAATTAAAATATTACATGCAATCAGTAAAACAAGGATTGTACATAGAACAATATCAGACCTATGAAAAGTATAAGCATGCATATGTACTCAGTACTTGGTTTGGGCCCCTTTTGCAAAAATTACTGCCTCAATGTGATGTGGCAGGAAAGCTATCAGCCTGTGGCACTGCTGAGGTTCTATGGAAGACCAGGATGCTTCAATAGCGTCCTTCAGCTGTTCTGCATTGTTCGGTCTCATGTCTCTCATTTTTCTCTTGGCAATGCCCCTTAGATTCTCTATGGGGTTCAGGTCAGGTGAGCTTGCTGGCCAATCAAGCATAGTAATCCTAGGTCATTGAACAAGGTTTTGGTGCTTTTGGCAGTGTGGGTAGGTGCCACGTCCTGCTGGAAAATGAAGTCAGCCTCTCCATAAAGCTTGTCTGCAGAAGGAAGCATGAAGTGCTCCAAAATCTCCTGGTTAAACGGCTGCGTTGATCCTGGACTTAATGAAGCACAATGGACAAACACCAGTAGATGACATGGCTCCCCAAATCAACACAGACTGTGGAAACTTCACACTGGACTTCAAGCATCTTGCAGTGTGTGCCTCTCCATTCTTCCTCCATACTCTGGGTCCTTCGTTTCCAAATGAGATGCAAAAGTTGCTCTCATCAGGAAAGAGGACTTTGGACCACTGAGCAACAGACCAGATCTGTTTTTCTTTAGCCCAGGTAAGACGCTTCTGACATCGTTTGTTGTTCAGGAGTGGCTTGACAAGAGGAATACAACATTTGAAGCCCATGTTCAGGATCTGTCTCTGTGTGGTGGCTCGTGATGCACTGACTCCAGTCTCAGTCCACTCCTTGTGAAAGTCCTCAACCCTCTTGAATGGCCTTTTCCTGACAATCCTCTCCAGGCTCCGGTCATCCGTGCTGCTTGTGCACCTTTTCTTGCAGACTTCTCCCTTCCACATAACTTTCTATTAATATGCTTTGATACAGCACTTTGGGAACATCCAACTTCTTTTGCCATTACCTGTTGAGGCTTTCCCTTTCATGATCCATCTCTGTGTGGTGGCTCTTTTTTAAAAATATATATTTATTATTTTTACATTTAAAACAATGCAGTACCGCAGAGTCGAAATGACCATACATTCACATTATACACAATTAGTCTCAACCATTAACTATTAGCCTACTTAGGGCATTATCTATCCTTCTGTCCAATCACAATATATACAGTTTGTTCCAGTCTTGTCACCTTGTTTTATACCAATCATAAAGTCTGTTTCAGACTTCAAAATATTCTGATTCCCTTTGTTTTTAAGTTCAAGAGTGAGCCTATCTGCTTCCACACAGGCCAACACTTTTCTGATTATATCTAGCTCTGATGGTTTCTTTTTTCCAATACTGTGCATAAGTTATGCACACCGTAGTTAGTACATGTATAATTAGATAGAGTACATTTTACTTAAACCCCTCTGGTATTATGCCTAGGAGAAAAATTTCTGGTTTAAACAAAATTTGGTCTCCCACCATTTGTTCCAACCATGATTGAATCATTTTCCAATATCTTTTGGCCTCACTGCATGTCCATGTGTGTGGTGGCTCGTGATGCACTGACTCCAGCCTCTGTCCACTCCTTGTGAAAGTCCTCAACACTCTTGAATGGCCTTTTCCTGACAATCCTCTCCAGGCTGCGGTCATCTGTGCTGCTTGTGCACCTTTTTCTTGCACACTTCTCCCTTCCACATAACTTTCTATTAATGTGCTTTGATACAGTACTTTGGGAATTTCCAACTTCTTTTGCCATTACCTGTTGAGGCTTTCCGTCCTTATGAAGGGTGTCAATGATGGTTTTCTGCACAACTGTCAGGTCAGCAGTCTTTCCCATGATTGAGATTCCTACTGAACCAGACTGAGAGACCATTTAAAGGCTCAGGAACCCTTTGCAGGTGTTATGGCTTAATTAGCTGATTAGAGTGGGACACTTTGAGCCTAGAATATTGCACCTTTTCACAATATTCTAATTTTCTGAGATTGTAGATTTGGGGTTTTCATGAGCTGTAAGCCATAATCATCACAATTATGACAAATCACGGCTTGAACTATCTTGCTTTGCATGTAATGAGTCTATCTCATATTAGTTTCACCTTTTAAGATGCATTACTGAAATAAATGAACTTTTGCACAATATTCTAATTTTTCGAGTTTCACCTGTAAAGGGTTCAGGAATCTCTGTAACTGTAGATGTCAAATCACAGCTATGATTATTAATAGTGTAGTCCAGTGTTTCTTGATCTTGACCGTTTTAAGATGTTTGAACTTCAACTCTCAGAATTCCCAGCTTAACAGACTGTTTAAAGCAGGTTCTAACATGTTGGCTGAGGACTTCTGGGAGTTGAAGTCCAGACATCTTAATATTGCTGAAGTTGAAAAACACTGCTTTAGGCAAATCCCTGCTTTTTGATTGGCTATTGTGCAAAAGCAGGAATATTCCTTCACTACTCTGTAGTCTGTTTCAAGGAGGTTACTTGAAATATTGAATTATTATTTTGACTTATTATATTATGTTCCTTGAAATATAATAATTCTGAGCATCAATAATAAAATGCTCAGAATACCTGCTAGACATGAATTTAGACACTTGTTTTTAAGAGTTGGACACTCAACAAAAACATAATTTTCTTTCACCACCCTATCAGCTTTTCTATTTTTTTATTTCTTTTTGTTGCACTGATGTAGTTTTATAACAACCGTAAAGGCAGATTAGTATGTATTTGCAATAGTGAGGCAGGACATAAAGTAAAGCAGGACATAAGAATGAGACAAGACATGAAATGAGGCAAGACAGAAAGATGGAATAACTTTTAAGACTTGTAGAAGAACAGGAAATTTAAATGTCAAACCTCAAATTCACACCTGCCTCAAGTTCAGCTAAAGTTCATACATATGAGTTAAGTGCAGAGCTAACCACAAACGTACTGCCTGTAACTTAGATGCTTCTTTGCAAGTCACCTGTGACCTCGATCTACAAAAGGAGGAAAAGATATTTAGCTTCTTTAGCATAGTAACAGGGGCTATGACTCATGTAACCAACCAAAGCTAATTTCCGTGTTTTGCTGCTTTTAAAGAACATATAAGTACATGCTTTTCCATAAGAAAGATGTTTAGATGTCTTCTTTGGCTATCTTGCTCTGAACCTTTGCACAAATAAAGACTACTTCTTTGGTTCCGATGTCTGAGTCACTTAATTTTCTGCAACATTTTATGGCGACTCCGCTGGGATTTGGAGCGATATTTTGCTGAGGATGGCATGGACCAACCGGTGCCCAATCGAGGCCATCACACTCAACTTTCAGGCGCCATGGAGGATTTCTCTGGAAGGAGGCGTACGGCACCGCAGGGGTACTTGCTGGACAACCAACTGATCCAAGAACCTGAACGGACTCAAAATAAGTCAATAAACAATGCTGACTGAAAAGAAGACAGCTACAGGCAAGTATTGTGGTATTGAGAAATTGTAGCCCCACTCATTTGAGAATGGAAGAGGGGGCCTGATCACCCCCCTGGGTCCAGGATCAGCGCATCCTAATGTGACCCAAGAGTAAGCCATTGCAGTTCCTGTTAGGCACCGTTGGAACATCTGGCACCACAGATCAGTGGCAGTTTCTTAGAAAAGTGGGTGGTGGAGGAAGTGCCCCTCGGATACCTCTTCAATGCATGTTGAGGAATTTTAAGAAAGATTTTAGTGGAGATTATGGAGACCTTAAGGCCAATCCAGGAGACTTAAAGAAATTCTGTGAAAATGGTGGCTCAAGAGGTTCGAGTCCTCTATACCTGGCAGGAGTTTGAAGTGCAGCGATTATGGGCAGAAGAAAATCTACCAGGACATGCAGCTCACCATACACCATTGGTCATTCAAGTAAAGCCGCTGGCAGTGCCTATTCATCTCTGGCAGTGAAATTATCCTCGCCCCATTGCACAAGCAATTCAAGGCCATACTACCAAATACTTAAGAGCAGGTAATAAAAAGGTAAAGCCTGTCTGAATGGGAGATCCAAGCTAGAAACCTGGCCGAATGCAAACAGTGTGTGAACAAACATGTCTATACATCTTGATCTTTAAAAATATGCCAGCACCTGCTGGGAGATCCAAACTAGAAGATCCAATGGGCTCTACATGGGGTTGCCCTTGAAGTGCATCCGGCGGCTACAGCTAGTCCAGAATGCAGCCGCGCGAGTGATAGTGGGCGCACCGCGGTTCGCCCACGTTACACCCGTCCTCCGCGAGCTGCACTGGCTACCTGTTGGTCTCCGGGTGCGTTTCAGGGTACTGATGACCATCTTTAAAGCACTCCATGGTAGTGGATCTGGGTACTTGAGAGACCGCCTTCTGCCGATCACCTCCCTAAATCGACCAATTAGATCGCACAGACTGGGCCTCCTCCGAATCCCATCTGCCAGTCAATGCCGACTGGCGACCACACGGAGGAGAGCCTTTTCTGTTGCAGCTCCGACCCTGTGGAACGATCTCCCCGTTGAGATCCGTACCCTCACCACTATCCAGACCTTCCGCACAGCCCTCAAGATCTGGCTCTCCCAGCAGGCCTGGGGATAGGTTCCCAATTTACCCGCCCGAGTGTTTGATTGCTGAACGAAAGTTGTGTTTTTACTATTTTTTCTTTGTTCACATTCTGTGTTGTTTTGACACTGCACCCCCCTCCCTTGTGGTTGTAAGCCGCCCTGAGTCCCCTCAGGGAAAAGGGCGGCCTATAAATCCCAATAAACTCTATAATAAACTCTATAACTCTAGAAAAGAGAAGACACTGAACACCCCAGAGCAGAGACAGGTATTAACAATCTAGTGCTTAACGAGAACAAAAAAAGAGTTGTAAGGTGTGTAGTCCTGCGTGGACAGAATACAACATTCTTAGGAAAACCCTGAGATATAGTCAGTTACCAGGATGGGTAACAAGCCTCCAGGAGAAAACAAAAAAGAAAAGAAAAGGTGAGTCTCAATGGAATGTTTAGTTCCTGTGTTGTTTTAGCTTTGTATTTGTCTTTGTTGATGTGTTTAAGTTTTTTTTTGAGAGAGAGAGAGGGAGAGAGAGAGAGAGGGAGGGATGGGGAGAGAGGGAGAGGGAGTGTGTCTGACATCAGTGCCCTCCACCTGTGTATCCTTGACATGAAGTGGTTGACACTGAAGGGCTAGGAGACCCAGGGAGATAAAAGGAGGAATCAGATACCAGTCAGGAAGAACAAACGGTCCCAGTAGGTGGGACCAGGAAGAAGGAAACCAAAAAGGTTCCCAAAGGGACAGATCAAGTGGACCACAAACCTGGTCCAAGGGATCAGTTGAGACAGAACTCCAATTGCCCCTAAGGGAAATTGTATTGCCAGGAGCTGAAGGGGAGCTACGTAAGGTGTGTGTGTATGCTCCAATGGCTGATTTATATAATTGGAAAAATCAAATTCCTAATTATAGAAAGAATTGAGATCAGATGCATGTCCTTTTTGCATCCATTTTCTGAACTCAACAGCCTACTTGGGCAGAAATACAAGTCTGATGGAAATTTTATTAACCCCAGAGGAAAGAAGGCTGGTAAAGGGAGCCATGGATAAGGCTTTGCAGAAGGATCATGCAAAAGATCCGGACTGGACATGTTTACTGGAGGAACCAGATTGGGTACCTCAGTCCATTTGGCTGCAAAGCTATTGGACCTTGGTTTAGTTAGGACTCAAACAAAAGCTAAGAACTTAGGGAAGGTCTATCAAATTCAACAGAAAAAAGGATGAAAATCCAGGGGAATTCATAGAATGCATTTATCAAACCTTTAGGCAATATACCAAATTAGATCCTGAGGTTGAAGAAAATAAGAGAATGGTCAATATGATCTTCATTGGTCACTCTGCAGATGACATTGGGGCAAAAATTACAGAAGACAGAGGGGGGCTCAGGAAAGGCATCTCTGAACTTGTGGAATTAGCATATAAAGCATATATTAATTGGCTCAAATCTCAGAGAAGAAGGAACTTCAAAGGGCAATAAGAAATGCATTTTTTTCTTGCCAAGGCCCTTAGATAGGAAGAGACCAGGGGAACTGCCAGTAGAATTGTATGAGGAGGGATCCGTAGTTAGAATCCCACCTGGTCAGAGGAAGAGCCTTCCAGTTGGCAAAAGGGAAGATGGTTAATGTCTACACAGGCAGAAAAAGATGCATTTGGAGTTTTACATGCTCATGGAGCTATTTGGAAAGAAGGTGCTCACTGATTTTGTCACTTGATACATAGTGGCAAAAGGCACATATGCTGTTGTTAATAGGTTGCTACAGCCTGCCTCTATTGTGCACAAAACAACCCAAAGACAGGATGAAACTTCCTTTGGGAGTCCTTTCAGGGCTCCCAGGTGCTGTGTGGCAAATAGATTTCCCCCAAATTTCCCAGAAACTGGGATTTAGAGATCTTTTGGTTTTATGTGCACTTTTTCTGGGTGGGTTGAGGCTTTTCCATGCCATACAAACAAGGCTAGAGAAGTAGCCTACATATTAATGAAAGACATTGTGCCAAGATTTGGAGTGCCTTTGTATATCTCCTCAGATTCTGCAAAAATTGTGACTTTTCGGGAATTGACTCACCATTTTGCTAATTATGTCAATTATATTTTAAGTAGAAAATGGACAATTTTTGATTCATTGATCTGTAGAAATATTTTTTAGTAAGCAGGACGCTAACATTTGAGAGACTGGTGCCTCAGTTTCTGAGTTGGCTTTGTCTCAAAATGTACATACGAGGCATGAAATAAATTTGTATCAGAATTAAATTTGTTAAAAGTGTTAAAAATAGATCATGTCAAACCAATCTTATTTCATTCTTTGACAAAGTGACTAAATTAGTAGACCAATTAAATGCTGTGGACGTAGTAGCTTAAAAAATGTGAGATAAACAGCATCACCACCAGATGGATTTGTAACTGGCTACAAACACTCAATGGTTGAATAAACAGAGGCATAGAATCAAAATCACGGGAAATATTACTACTGCTTTATAAAGCCTTAGTAAGACCACACCTGGAATACTGCATCCAGTTTTGGTCACCACATTACAAAAAAAAATGTTTAGACTTTGGAAAAGGTGCAAAGAAGAGCAAAGATAATTAAAGGCCTGGAGACTAAAATGTGAAGAACGGTTGCAGGATTTGGGTTTGGCTAGTCTAGAGAAAAGGATTAGGGGTGACATGATAGCAGTATTCCAGTATTTCAGAGGCTGCCACAAAGAAGAGGAGGGAGTCAATTTATTTTCCAAAGCACCAAAGGGCAGAACAAGAAACAATGGATGGAAATTAATAAAGGACAAAAGCAACCTGGAATTAAGGAGAAACTTCCGAACAGTGAGGATAATTAACCAGTGGAACAGCTTGATTTCAGAAGTTGTGGGTGCTTCATCATTGGAGGTTTTTAAGAAGAAACTGGACAGTCACTTGTCTGAAATGGTATAGGATCTCCTGCTTGAGCAGGGAGCTGGACTAGAAGACCGCCAAGGTCCCTTCCAGCTCTATTCGGATTCTGTTTTGTAATCTGATTCTTTTGTAAGAATTTTGTAGAATAAATATTTTAAACATTTCCACTTAAAAAATCTTTATGGAAGTGTACTAGAATATCCATTTATATTCTGGTGATTTAGGAGCATTATAAGCCAATAAATAAATGATTGCCTAGCGTCACACAGGCCCCTGGTCCAAACTCATCTTAGATATTTCTCTTATCATAATTACCATGATTTACATAGTTTGCGACCATTTGAAGGGCAACTGCAGACTTTCAGAGGAAAGATCTACTCACAATATGAACACAATTGTCAATCCAAGAATACCTCTATAAACATAAGAGAATTGTATTGGATTTACAGCCCTAATGATGCTATCACTACAGTTAATTATGATTTGGCTCTCTGCATGTAGAGTGGCCTTCAGCCAATTACTGAATCATGAATGTCTGCTGGAAAGGAACCAGCCAGAACCCTTAAGGAGAATGGATATTTCAATTGTTTGGCTAGAATCCCTAAAAAATATGTGCCTGGGGCCTCACAGCTATTTACTATATGCAAAAGTGACAGATGTGGAATATGCATACATATGATTAATGGGGCAATCTGCTGAAATCACGGTGATCTATCTGGTTTTACTTGATAAAGGAGCATCACGTATTAGATGGAATGTGAAAATCTGCACAATTCTGGAAGTTATAATTTGGAGGATTTCAGGAAATCAATTGTATTGTCTAAGAGCCATGGTGGCTCAGTGGTTAGAATGCAGTGTAGCAGGCTAACTCTGCCAACTGTTAGCAGTTCGACTCTGATCAGCTCAATGTTGACTCAGCTTTCCATCCTTCTGAGGTCGATAAAATGAGGGCCCCAGATTGTTGAGGGCAATATGCTGAGTCTGTAAACTACTTAAGTAAAGCACTGTGAACTGGTATATAAGTGTTATTGCTTTTGTTGTAGACTCTTCCTTGGTCTTTAGTGATCTTGGCTGAGAATAATTGTTATTTTTTGTTAACCATCCTGGAATCATCAATGGGATTTAGGTTAAAATATTTGATTGATTATTAATATTGACCTATAAATGCCAATAGTTGCACTGTATATCAGGTTTCTGATAACTCATATTAGAGAGATACGAGCAAGCTTCCATGAATATGTATATTTGTAAGCATACATTTATATTCCTTCTTCCCATGTATGTGCCTGGGATTCCTATCACATCAGGTACTTCATCTCTATTTTCTCAACTTAATCAAGGAGGATCACCTTTCTCCAATTACTTAATTGTGTACAAGTTTTCCCACTAGGCTGTGTACATGCAGTATTCATGATCAAAGGAGGAAAGGCTCTCTCACATCTGCTAACAATAAATAAGTACATCTTATTTATCCTATTTCTACCCCACCCCAATGTGAGAGAAATATATCCTGTTCTCCTCAAAGCAATTAAGTTTTACATGTTTTCAGTGCATGGGGTATGATATTATGAAAACAGCAAGCAAATTTTAGCCTAAAATTATTTTCAATAAAAATGGGTTTTTAAAAAAATTAATGACACCATGATTGGGTAGCTTGCCACTGAATTTCATTAGGCCAACCAGGGAAGGCTCTTGAAGGTGTAAAAGCCAAGCTGGATGTGCATACAACCTGAAACTATAGGCTGCCTTGCCCTATTTTAAATATAGAAAGCTTGGCTGCCATGAAAACACCCCAAAATATCTGATGGCATTTATGTCTAATGAGATACTGTGAGACTATTCAATGAATTTATTCACAGTTGGAACTTGACCAAATTCTTCTTGGCAGATGGAACTTTTTTTTGTGAAAATCTGCTACTGCTGATAAGAATTAAGAGGGTTGGATTTGTTGGCCTATGACACAACTTTGAATTTTCAGGCACAATCTGCAATTCTGAATCAGTCATCATCCCTTAAAGTTTAGCACTTTCTTTTTTCTTTTTTCCTGTAATTTTTATTATACACAAACCTACAGCTTTTCTTTTTCATTTTAAAGTGAACAAATAAATAAAATTAAAGTTATCTTATACAGTTGATTAAAAAAGCCCAGCTACATTAATTTAGAAAATATAATTGCAATATTTGCAGAAATGACAGGCTTTACGTATTGTATTATAATTCTGATAAGTATCACAATCTATCTTGTGTTAGCATACATCCTGTCGACAATTTATGATTTTACCTCCAAAATTGTCCAATTACACTTGAATAGTAGTAACTTTTCTCACATGCACATTCACAGAGGTATGTACCTATCTACAGCTTCTAAAAATATTCAGATAAAATAATTTGCCAGTAGAAATGAGAATATATAATTGATTACATGAATATACCAAAAAAATCTTCGGCTGAGATTATTCAAATATAAACCCTGTGCAGTGGTGGGATGTTGCCGGATTAACAACCGGTTAGGTGAATGTGCACTTTGCGCCTAAAGCACTTTCACGCGGCGCTGAAAATGGAGCATTTTGAAGCTCAGCTGCTTATCTTTCAAGTCAGCAACAGTATGTAGAACAGCGAGGGGGGAAGAGGAATCAGCTGTGCCACGCAATTGAGATGAGCTATAAAGCAGGAAATAAAGGATAGGATAGGGCAGGGGAGGGTGGGTAGCATCAACTGATCGTTGGAGTTACCGCTTCACCTGAACCAGTCCGAACCAGCTGAATACCACCTCTGACCCTGTGGATTGAAAGGAAATATTTGAGATTTGAGATTTTATTAATATTTGTAGGCCGCCCTTTTCCCTGAGGGGACTCAGGGCGGCTCACATAAAATCAGGGAGGGGGAATACGAAGCAATGACAAAGACACATATAATAAAAGTAATAAGCAACATACATTCATCATTCGGGAGGGGCGGCTATCCTTGTCCCCAGGCCTGACGGGCTAGCCAGTTCTTAAGGGCTGTGCGGAAGGCCTGGACGGTGGCGAGGGTACGAATCTCCACGGGGAGTTCGTTCCAAAGGGTCGGGGCTACTACTGAGAAGGCCCTCCTCCTTGTGGTTGCCAGCCGGCATTGGCTGGCCGATGGGATACGGAGGAGGCCCAACCTGTGAGATCTAATTGGTCGCAGGGAGGTAATTGGCAGAAGGCGGTCTCTCAAGTATCCAGATCCACTACCATGCAGGGCTTTATGGGTGACTAATAGCACCTTGAAGCGCACCCGGAGATCGACAGGTAGCCAGCGCAGCTCGCGGAGGATAGGTGTTATGTGGGTGAACCGAGGTGCACCCACAATCACTCGCGCGGCCGCGTTCTGTACTAGCTGAAGTCGCCGGATGCTCCTCAAGGGCAGCCCCATGTAGAGCACATTGCAGTATTCCAGCCTAGAGGTCACAAGGGCCTGAGTGACTGTTGTGAGTGCCTCCCGATTCAGGTAGGGTCGCAACTGGCGCACCAGGCGAACCTGGGCGAATGCCCCCCTGGTCACAGCCGTCAGGTGGTGGTCAAACGATAGCTGTGGATCCAGGAGGACTCCCAAGTTGCGGACCCTGTATGTTGGATTGAAACTTATTTTCCTCTGCATCACCAGGGTGGGTTCCGGCACCTGCTACTGCTGGTTCGTTCAGAGATGTGCTTTGGACGTGCATGCCCTTGATTACGCTATGTGTACATGCATAGTAATAAAAAATGCTTCTGCGCATGCACAGAAGCAAAAAACAAGATGGCAGCACCTATGACACCGCCGATAGAACCGGTTTGGGGGCGTGGCAGGCCAAGTTACTACCTACTCAGCCAAACCGGTCCGAACTGGTAGGAGCCCACCTCTGCTCTGCATACTGAAGACTTAAGTCATTGGTACTTCGTTTTATTTCAATAGATCCAAAATTTTATTTTAAATATGAGGTTTGATTACATCGAGAACTATGATCTTATTTCCTATTTATTTATTATTTTAATACAGATAGTGCTTTAGCATCATGGGTAACCCTCTAAGATCAGGGGTGTCCAAACTTGGGAACTTTACTTATAACAGTTTATTTAGTGATTGTTCGAAGTTACAACAGCACTAATAAAAGTGACTTATGACCGTTTTTCACACTTATAACCTTTGTAGCGTCTCTATGATCATGTGATCAAAATTCAGATACTTGGCAACTGACCAATATTTATGACTGTTGCAATGTCCCAGGGTCATGTGATAATCTGTTGTGACTTTCTTCCAAGCAAAGTCAGTGGAGAAGCCACATTCCCTTAACAGCTGTCTTACTAACTTAATAGCTGCAGTGATTCACTTAACAACTGTGCAGGGAAGGTCATAAAATGGAGCAAAACTCATTTAATAGATGTGTCACTTAGCAACATAAATGTTGGGCTCAATTATGATCATAAATCAAGGACTACCTGTATTATATGCTGGCAAGGCAATACTCCATAAAAGGCCATAAAGCAATAAAATAGGAAATAAAATAAATCAAGAGGAGGGTGCAGTTTGGAAGGCCAACACCAAAAACCAAAAAAAAAAAAATTACCCATTGCAAATGTATGGGATAAGATAACAGACTTTGACCTTACATCTCTATATGTCAACTTGATTTAATCGATTCCACTCATCTAAGAACCAATTTCCCCCACAAACATTAGTGCAAACTAGTGGAAAAGCTACACATTATCAGAAAGTATTACTTCTCCGAACTGCAGGTTATTTTTAAAAGACAGCCAATTTGATTGACTCCAGCTCAAAGGTTCCATCACCCTTGGTAATGGGATTTTTATATTTCCCCATAAGGTTTGGGGAGCTGTTTTATTTTTGAAAAATACAAAAATGAAACATACAAATATGCAGCATATGCAAGCTCTTTTTGTGCCTATTGTCTTATACTGTGTTCTGCTTATAGTCATACAATGTTTTCTATAATATATTCTACTATTATGGTACATCAGCTACCATTTTTGTCCACCTATCGAGTGCTTCCCAAGGAACTGGGATAGGGAGATGTGGATATTTGATGGTGTTAGAGGTATCGTTGTAAGATGTAAGCTGTTCCTAGTACAGCTGCCTTTTGCAATTGACTGATGGTAAATTTGTGAATGTTGATAGTATCCAAGTGGTGCTCTAGTTGTTTTGGGATTGTTCCAAGGCACCTATTACTATTGGTATAATGTTGGTTTCTTTTGCCATAGTTGCTCCATTTCTATTTGCAAGTCTTTGTATTTTTATGTTATATTCTATTATTATTTGTGTTTCTATACTACATTATACCATTCTATACAAGTGTATTACTATTGCCACTGTACTACTAATAGCACTACTATGTAACAAATGTCTTAACTCTTACAGATTTTGATTTATTTTTAAATCTTCTTTCTCTAGGATTATTTCTTTTGCTATTTTTTTATTTATTAATGAGCAGCAGGTAAAAATTTAAAAAAATGTAAAATGGTACCTTGATACTCATTCTTAATTGGTTCCTGGGAGGCATGATGGGTACCAAAAACAATGAGTACCCCCCAAAAAATTTCCCCATAAGGAATAATGTAGTGAATCATATGGCAGCTGACACCAACAAGTTCTAGCTTGTGTGTTGAGTACTAAACAAACGATGAGTACCAGGACAAAAGTTTCCATGTCTAGATAGCAATAGCAATAGCTCTTAGACTTGCCATATTGTTCGGAGTATAAGACACACTTTTTTTCCTCAAAAAAGAGGTTGAAAATCTGGGTGCGTCTTATACATCGAATACAGCATTTTTTTGCCTCCCGAAGCCCCGCCCATTCACCAAAATGGCTGTGCATAGCCTTATGAAGGCTTTCAGAGAGCTCCTGGGGGCTGGAGAGGGCAGAAATAAGCCCCCAGCAGCACTCTATAAGCCTCCATAAGGCTATGCATGAAATTTTTTTGACAAAAAACAGGCCCATTTTCGAGAAAAACAGACCATTTTTTGCTCTTTTTTGCCCCCCCCATAGAGCATTCTGCAAGCCCCCCCCCCAATTCATGCCTTTTATTTGAAAAAAAACAGGCCCATTTTCGCGAAAAACGGCTCGTTTTTCAGAGGTTTGCAAAGCGCAAAAACTTTTTTCCCCTTTTAGAAAGCTCTTTAACTGATGAGAATTACATTGATCAAGCAGAAACAAAGTCTTAAGGTTTGTCAGCGATTTCCTTCTCCAGCACATGGATAAATACACCTGGAAACATTTACCTACCTACCTACTCTCGCTTTCTCCCTACCTATCTACTGTATTTCTCTCTCTCTCTTTCTATTTCTCTCTCTCTCTCCCTCTACCTACCTACCTACCTACCTACCTACCTACCTACCTACCTACCTACCTACCTACCTACGTACACACTCTCTCCCTGCCTACTGTATTTCTCTCTCACTCTATCCCTCTACCTACCTACCTATTCTCTCTCTCCCTACCTATCTACTGTATTTCCCTCTCTCTCTTTCTATTTCTCTCTCTATCCCTCTACCTACCTACCTACCTACCTACCTACCTACCTACCTACCTACACAGACTCTCTCTCCCTCCCTACCTACTGTATTTCTCTATATATATATCCCTACCTATCTACTCTCTCTCCCTACCTATCTCTGTATTTCTCTCTATATATATCTTTCTATTTCTCCCTCTCTCTCCCTCTACCTACCTACACGCTCTCTCTCCCTACCTACCTACTCTATTTCTCTATCTATCTCTTTTTCACTCTCTCTCTATCCCTTTATCTACCTAACTACCTACCTAACTACTCACTCTACCTACCTACCTACCTACCTACCTACCTACCTACCTACCTACCTACCTACCTACCAGTGACATGCGGTGAGCTTCATGGCCAGTGAGGCAAGCGCAAAAGCCCCACTGAAGCCCCGGCACCGCGTCCACCATAGAGCGGGAGTGCCTTGTCCGCCCTATGGCGGACGCAGTGCCGGGACTGCTGCCCGGGACGTGGCAGCAGGGCTTTAAAGTGGCGGCAGGGCCCAGGTGGCAGGACTTTAAAGTCCCGGCGCCATCTGCCATAGAGCGGGACCTGGTCCCACTCTATGGCGGACGCGGCACCAGGACTTTAAAGTCCTGCCACCACTTTAAAGCCCTGCCGCCAGGGCCTGAGCAGACATGATTCCCCCCTCCCCAGCCAGCCAGCCCATCCAGCCCATTCCTCCCCCCGCCACTGCTGTGTCCAACAGGCCAGGCATCTCACGTTTATAGCGGACATAAACGCGAGATGCCTGGCCTGTTGGACACAGCGGTGAGAACATCCCTGCCGCTGCCGCACTCCGCCGCCTCGCCCCCCGCCTCCACCGACCCCCACCACTGTGAAGAAATTACAAATACATTTTGAATCCCCCCCTCCCTCCGTCCGATCCACATACCTTTTCCAGTTGTGGATTTCAACTCTTCTCTTGTCCGCCCACCATGATGAAAATGTAAAAAAATTAACTAAAAACGCAACTTACTTAGGTTAGGCATGATTTTCTGCTCCCAGATCAGGAGGCGGGAGAATCACGTGCCTCCTTTGCATAAGGAATTTTTCACCTTTTAACCTTAACTCTGAGCAAGGGTTAAAAGGCGAAAAATTCCTTATGCAAAGGAGGCCCATAGTTCTCTCGCCTCCCCCTACAGTTAGCACTAAGCAGACTCAGAGTCACAGAGTCTGGCAGCAACTACCTTAGCCTTTTTAATTATTTTAAAAATTCTTTTCTTTTCTTCATGACACTGGTGAGGCCCCGCCTCCCCTGCCTCCCCTGTCTGCATGTTCCTGCTACCTACCTAACTACTGTATTTCTCTTTCTTTTTCTCCCTCTCTATCCCTCTATCTAATGACCTACTTTTTTAAAATTTGCCTCTTCAAAACCTTGGTGCATCTTATACTCCAGTGCATCTTATACTCTGAAAAATACAGTATATACAGCTTCACAGTGCTTTACAGCCCTCTCCAAGCAGTTTACAGAGTCAGCATATTGCCCCAGCAATCTGGGTCCTCATTTTACTGAGTTTGGAAGGCCAGAAGGCCAAGTCAACCTTGAACTGGTCAGAATTGAACTTCTGGCAGTCAGCAGAGTTAGCCTGCTAACCACTGTGCCACCACAGCTCTAAATACATTGAGTTTGAAACATACATACATACATACATACATACATACATACACACACACACACACACACACATACACACACACATACACACACACATACATACATACATACACACACACACACATATACATACACACATGCACACATACACAAATCTTGCTACAACAATAAATAATATTAACAAACAACAAAGCCTCCTATAGGCCTGTTGATGATAGTGGCCTTGTGATCAGAAGAGGGCAAAATTGGGAGAGTATAACTCAACAGACCTTTGCTGCAGTTGCCACATATTTTTTCCTCACTTTTCTTGGGGATCCTTCTACACAACTAACCATAAAAGAGGGGGTAGAAAGGAAGCCACTTTGTTTGAGGAAGGAATCTTATCAGCAGCAATATTTAGCAAGCCAATGGATTTGACAGGTCCATGGGAAGCTCATTATCTTCAACTTATTTATCCTACTTTCTGAAACTTTAATAATTTAATGCACAATTCATAGGTGTACATGCTGGAACATTCACAAAAAGGCAAATTATGGAAAAAGTCAGCACAGCCGATGGGGCTTTAATTATGTCCATTGCTTGACGAGAACAGGGGAAATTAAATTACTCCTATGACACTGAAAACTAAGGTCAATATACAGCTAGCAGCGTATAATCAACTACAGCCAAGTTTTAAACTGATGGTTACCAGTTTGGGGGCTTATTTTGGAGTGCTGCAGCTGACCTAGAAAGACCCGGATTCAAAGTCTTTAAAGCACAGCTTTATCACTGGGATGTATCTTGAGTCCTAAGATCATTATATGCAACTCTGCTCTATGGGTCAGAAAGGGCTGTCAGAGACTTGTGCACTACAAAGGACATAGCGAGAAGAAGGAACAAACAAGTTCCCAGAAATAATCCACACAAGAAGTTAGAGGATGTAATGTAATTCAAAAATTAGTAATTATAGAAGAATAATTCCCATATCCCGCCTCAAAATTCAGACATATACTACAAGAGCAGGACCAAGCTTGCTGAGTCTATTTTTTAAAAACAAATTTAAATTCCAGTAAGCTAGCTACAGGAAATGATATTGCTGAATCAAAACAAGCGTTCTGAAAGCAAGTTCATACTAAACAGCATGGCAACAGGAAATCAAACTGATACGGTAGAATCAGAACACCCAAAAGAGAAATGTTCCAAGGAGCTGCCACAAAGAAGAGGGAGTCAAGCTATTCCCCAAAGCACCTGAAGGTAGGACAAGAAGCAATGGAGGGACACTAATCGAGGAGAGAAGCAACTTAGAACTAAGGAGAAATCTCCTGACAGTTAGAACAATTAATCAGTGGAACAACTTGCCTCCAATTGAATGCCCCAACACTGGAAGCTTTTAAGAAGATGTTGGATAACCATTTGTCTGAAGTGGTGTAGGGTTTCATGCTTAAGCAGGGGGTTGGACTAGAAGACCTCCAAGGTCCAATTCTACTCTACTCTACTCTACTATGGTTCCTGGGGGTGCTAATATGCCCATGACCACCTGCCAGCATTATATGTATTAGCAAGGATGGTTCAGGGTACCAAATATGTTCCAAAATGCGATGGACAGTTACAACTCAGTGCTGTGTTTGGAAGTGTACACTCTAATCTAATAAGAACACAAAGATAAGCAGAGCAGTAAAGAATAAGGAATAAGGGAGAAGAGAGGATAATAGCATTCAAATAAATCAGTGCTTTATAACCAGTTAGGTCTTCTACAACCAACATTTTATGCATGGGCAAAGGGCAATCGTTCCCTCCAAAAAGCTAATCACAAAAGCGCCCATGACAAATCTAACCTTTCAAATGTACCCACCAATCTAAAAATGTTGAGGACCACTGTTCTTGAAGATGGATCAAGAGAGTGCATGAATGAAATTTATGGAATATAAATATATGGTGTGGAGTTACAAATAGTAAGACTCAGGTTCTAGTTCACCCTCAACCATAGAACCTGATAGGGTGACTTAGGCATATCACTTTCTTGAAGTTCAGCCTACCTCACATAGGGAGTGCTATGTATGTTACTTTGAGTTCTTAAATAAAACATAGGAAAAAATCCTTAAAAATAACCATTCATGCATTAAAAATGTTCTTCTGTATTTACTCTCTAAATAATTTGACAGTTCTGCTTTTGATACTATAATAAAACTTGCCAATTTTGGGTGGGTTTTTAGGAAATCTTTAGATCAGACTTCCCCAACCCATTTTTAATAAAATTTAAAATAAAATATATTTATTTAGAGATCA
The DNA here is from genome assembly GCF_051295495.1 of Thamnophis sirtalis. Taxonomy (NCBI): domain Eukaryota; kingdom Metazoa; phylum Chordata; class Lepidosauria; order Squamata; family Natricidae; genus Thamnophis; species Thamnophis sirtalis. The sequence goes on along the minus strand of NW_028261385.1, from coordinate 83,050,973 downwards.
AAGTATGAGGAACTACTTTAGAAAACACATCTAGTTGTCTGTTTGAATTTTTATTTCTTTTCATAGAAAAGAATTGTGTTGGATCATATACTACTACTATGGGCCTTCAACCGTGTTTTTTTTTTAATCATCTTGAGCAAAATTCATAGCAAATCTATTTGTATCCCTAATTTATGATAACTATTTGCTTAACAGCACCTCTTTTTAAACTAACCTTCCAGAACGAAGGCTTTTTGAATATTTTTTTTGTCTTCTGTAGTCTTTTTAGTTCAGCTTGTTACAAAAGTACTTTGAATGGTGTACTCCCACTAAGCTTTAAGTTAACATCAGTTAAGCAGAAAGAAGATTTCCTAAGTAGATGGTCTGAAGAAAAATAGAACATAGAATAATATGGTTGCAAAGGATATTAGTTAGTTTTACAAATTAGTTTTACATCTATGGTACTACATATTGTCAGCACCTGTAGCTGTTTGGGCATTTACAAGCAATAGACTATGAAGATTTAGAGCAAAGGCAACAAAGGTACTCCTGGAAGCAAAGGTACTCTTAAGTGCCATTCATCTAAAAAGCAAATGAGTTTCAGTCAACAAGCTGAAGCTCCTTCAGTTCTTCTCCAGACTAACAAAGCTGCTTGAAATTATTTCAGAATATAATGAGCTATAATCAATTACAATTATTCATTGCTGGACATCTTGGCCTATTATTCAGCCTGGTGTAAATGTAATTGTCTTATTATAATGATATGAGTTGAGAGAGGTTCATAGAGATAAGGAGTCTAATGTATCAGACAATTACGTTCCATTCTCCATTAGCCCAAAGGAAGTCAGCTCAGTTTTCATTAGTCACAACCTATGACTTCTGCTTGGGAGGGGAAGAAAATAAAAAAAAGGCTTGGTGCTGGAATTGTTGTATTTGTATCTAGTTTGGGCCAAGTGCCAGCCTCTTAACAAATAAAACCTTCGCACTGTAGAAGGCCAACCTGTCTTTTCTCCTCCAAAAATCAATCACAAACTACCAATAACAAGCCTGTTGCCATGTCTTTTTTCTGACTTGAGTGCTATCTGGTTGCTATCTAAATACATTTTCTTCTCTAATATATCAGTACTGGGTATCTAATTCACTTTATGCCTGATACAAAAAAAAAGACCCTAACAAGATTAGTACTTAGTTTTTCGTTATAAATCCATGCATACACCCACTCCTGTGCCTTTCAAAACCAATTACCCTATGGCTTTACTTACTGAGAAGAATGGTTTGTTAAGTACTTGGAAGAGGCAAGGATAAAAATAATCCTTGTTAAAAGACTTTGGAGTTCAGCCTTTCCCCCACTTTTTCTCAACCCCCCTACCCCCCAAAAAAACACAAGCCAATCAACCAACCTTTTAATATTGACAAAATGGTTACTTACATCAGCTGCACATATAAACCTTGTGATGCTAAAAAAAATAATCTATAAACAATGATAATACAGTATTCTAATCATCTTAAAGTTGTCAAAATAGAGTAAGTATGTATGCCTGAAAGTCAGGGTTATTTATGCAAAAGAAGGGCATAACCAAAGTAACTGCAGTGCAAAACAATGCATAAGGGCTCTATTATTGTTGTTATTATAATTCTGCTCATGATGAGAGCAACAATAATACCAGGATGAAATTTGTCTTTCAATTTTTCAAAACTTTTCTTTTTTATGAAATAGAATTTTCTACTTCATTCCCAGGATGGTTTAGAATGTCTTTTGGTTATTTATTAAATTTCTGTACTGCTCATCTCCCCTGCAAGGTCAGTCTGGGCAGCTTCCAAATTATAGTAGCGGTTGAAGAAAGAATTAAAAGATTAAAACAAAGAAATATTAAAATGTTATTTTTAAAAACTGTACTAAAACCACATCTACAAGAGCCAAGAGGTGGATGGGATGGAGATAAGATCTGTCAGCACTGAAGGCCTTCTTTTTCTTTCTTTGGCTCTTCTGCCACACTTAATGCTGTGAGAAACTGGGAGGGGTGGGGGTTGCATGGAGTTGTGGGGATATCTAGCCATAATAGCAATCCTTTCTCTGAGAGCCAAGGACATTTGGCCTGTACCTGGAGTGGCATGACTGGGAGGCATCTCCAGTTGGGACTGTGCATTGATTGGACCATCTGATGGACATGTGGGTGCAGGGGAAGGGACTTGGGCTTTCTTTTGGGTGTGGAAACCCTGAAAGCTTTCAGATTCAGGATTTCCCAGATGTGCCAATATGACAGCTCTAATAAAATGGAACTTTGAGGAAAAAAGCCGGGTTTTGATACCCTTCAAAAGGGAAGGGAAAGTTCTCACCTCTGGTGCAGTGGTGGGTCCGGATTCCGTTGCAACCGGTATGCTGCAATGGGGCCTG